>NC_057803.1:408095744-408365022 GCF_018294505.1 Triticum aestivum
TGCTACTGCTACTGCTACTGCTAGTGCTACTGCTACTGCTACTGCTACTCCTACTGCTGCTGCTACTGCTCTTTCTTCTACTGCTACTGCTACTGCTACTGCTGCTGCTGCTGCTACTGCTACTGTTGCTGCTGCTGCTACTACTGCTACTCTACTAAATAGGTCTCCCGTGCTAGCATGCCTGTTTACTTCATCCTCCAGGTATCATCCATATTGCGAGCAGAACCAAATTCTCGTGCATGCGGAAGCGCGAAGATGGGCCTTTTCTTTTTTGATGAGGACAACCGTGTATTCCTTAACCAGAGAATGTTGTGTCTCCCACGCACGCGCCAATATCCATCTGAACCAGCTACGACACATTTTTTTATCTGTTTGCATAGGTCCCACCTATCAGGAAGGATGGGCATGTACACGAACATGTACGACTCCTCAGTCTACCCGCATAGCCTTTTCGTTTAGTCTACCTAGTCGTCTAATCAACTGCCTGCACGCCACTTCTCCCATTTACTTCTCCATCAGGAACCGATTTTCCTTGGCTTCTTCACCTCCCCTTCGTCTTCATTTGCATCCAAACTCCACTGCGTTCTCATTGTTTTAACCTCTTTAAATAATCATCTACTACTTCAGTTAGACTAGCCATCTAATCCTAATTCTCCAAACCATAGCCCTCCATTCCAGAGGTTCCAAATGGCGAAAGAGATCGAGATGCAGGTTTTTAGTGTCCAACATCTCCTCGTCGAAGGCTCGTTGAGCATAGTTGCCACCGTCACCATCCACCCAAGGGTTGTTCAGAAGTGGATCAACAATGTATCCAAGTCCATCGAAAAGGTAGAGACGAGGGTCATCGGTCTCGACGCAGAGTACACGGAGCGTGCCACTGGGAAGATCCAATGCACTGCCGTCCTTCAGCTGTGCCTCAAAGATGATATTTTGGTATACCACATCATACACGCACCCTCCATACTAGGTGAGCTTCACGATTTCTTGCCTCGGGAGGACATATACTTCTGTGGGGCAGCCATCGAAGGGGACAAACAGAAGCTGGAGTCATACAACCTTGATTTGAGAAGCATCGCTGACCTACAAACCAGAATCAAAATTTCTGTAGAAGATTGTGATAAACAAACACCATCCCTATTCTACGTAGCAAATATTGTGCTCGGTACAAATCTTCAGAAGGGTGATGAGACGGTGGCATTAAGGTCGTCTGGATGGGAGAATTATCCCTTGACGTACAAGCGGATAAACTATGTTGCCCTCGACGCCCGTATGAGTTTGGAGATAGCTGCAAGGTCCAAAGATCTTGTTGCAAAGCCGTCTCCCACAGAAAATGAGAACAATAATAATAATAAGAAGACTAGGCTGCACCAGCAGTAGGGCATTATGGATGGATGAACTATTTCCTTTCTTGTACAAAAAAATTATTCCCTCTCGGTGTATATTGATATAGATGGACTATTTCGATGGTGTGCATGTCTTTGGAACAAGTAGTAGCGTGGGTCCGCTTGACTATAAGGAACTATTTATCCGCCTAGCTTTCTCTACTACTCCTTCCAGTGGTCGGTATGCAATGCATGTGTCCGTAGACATGACAGCTTGTCCATGGAAGTTCAACTACGACGACTGAGGGAGTCCTGGATTAGGGGGTATCCGGATAGCCAGACTATATCCTTTGGCCGGACTGTTGGACTATGAAGATACAAGATTGAAGACTTTGTCCCGTGTCTGGATGGGACTCTCCTTGGTGTGGAAGGCAAGCTTGGCGATACAGATATGCAGATCTCCTTCCTTGTAACTGACCAGTGTAACCCTAGCCCCCTCCGGTGTCTATATAAACCGGAGGGTTTAGTCCGTAGGACTAACAACAACAATCATACCATAGGCTAGCTTCTAGGGTTTAGCCTCTTCGATCTCGTGGTAGATCAACTCTTGTACTACTCATATTATCAAGAACAATCAAGCAGGACGTAGGGTTTTACCTCCATCAAGAGGGCCCGAACCTGGGTAAACATCGTGTCCCCTGCCTCCTGTTACCATCTGCCTAGACGCACAGTTCGGGACCCCCTACCCGGGATCCGCCGGTTTTGACACCGACATTGGTGCTTTCATTGAGAGTTCCTCTGTGTCATCATCGTTAGGCTTGATGGCTCATTCGATCATCGATAGCGATGCAGTCCAGGGTGAGACTTTTCTTCCCGGACAGATCTTTGTATTCGGCGGCTTCGCACTGCGGGCCAACTCGCTTGGCCATCTAGAGCAGATCAAGAGTTATGCCCCTGGCCACCAGGTCAGGTTTGGAAGCTTAAACTACACGGCCAACATCTGCGGAGACTTGATCTTCGACGGATTCGAGCCCCTGCCGAGTGCGCCGCACGGTCACGATGAGCATGATTTAGCTCTACCATCGGACTGTGTGCAGGAGACCACACCGGCAACCGCTCTGACCCTCAATTCGGAGCCAATTACGCCATCCATGGACGGGTGGATAGACCCCGCAACGGAGGCCGTATTCTCAGCGGCGATCGAGCCAAGTATCGACCTTACCCTTCACGAGAGCCATGACGCAAAATTGCCGGATTCTTCCCCGGCCACAGACTCCGAACAACCTGCGCCCGTGCCTATCGAATCCGACGGGGCGCCGATCATGGAGTTCACCTCCGTGGATATCTTTCAGCACTCACCCTTCGGCGACATACTGAACTCATTAAGGTCTCTCTCCTTGTCAGGAGAGTCCTGGCCGAACTATGTCCGGCAGGATTGGGACGCGGATGATGAAGAAATTCGCGCCCACCCACCACCCACTTAGTAGCCACTGTCGACGATTTGACTGACACGCTCGACTTCGACTTCGAAGACATCGACGGTACGGATGACGATGCAGGAGACGAACAGGAACCACTGCCCACAGGGCACTGGACGCCCACTTCATCATATGATGTATACATGGTGGACACACCCAAAGAAAACAACGACGAGGAACGGAAGGACGCAGCGAAGGATCGTTCCCTCGAGAAGTAGTCAAAGCGACGGCGTAAGCGCCGCTCCAAATCCCGCCTTGGCAGAAACAACGATCATATAGACCCAGTGATAGAGCAGGGTGAGCCAGCGAACGACAAACATGGCATTGAACCACTGTCCGACCACGGCAACACGGAGAATCAAACCAAACAACCCGACTCCGTCGAAGATAACAGTCCGGATGACATCACACCGGACAGGCACCCGGAGCAACAAAATACCCATCAAAGGCTTGTTGCCACCGCGAGGAGTCTGAAAAAGCAGAAGCAAAGGCTCAGGGCTGCACAAGACACACTCAGAATTAGATGGAGTGAAGTACTCAACACTGCAGCAAAGTACGGCGGTAGTCGCCACACAAAGAGCTACCCGAAGCGAAAGCTGCTACCTGAATTCGATGAGGAGGCCTTAGATCCCCCGCAATCAAAAAACAAAACAGCCATCCGGTCGGATAGACGACCTCGTGGCCAACATAGAGCGGCAAACGATGCCGCACACAAGCCAGTACGCGATCCACGTGAGGGCTCGCATCAAAAGGACAGCGCAACCAGATCCATATACGGGCCAAGCAAGCGCGTTCCAGCATGCAATGCAACACAACAAAAATCCGAACACCATGGTACACCCAAATACAGGGGTGCCACACACCCCCTATGTTTCAACGATGAGGTGCTAGACCATGAATTTCCAGAGGGATTCAAACCCATAAACATAGAGGCGTACGACAGAACGACAGACCCTGGGGTCTGGATTGAGGACTACATCCTCCATATCCACATGGCTCGAGGAGACGATCTCCACGCCATCAAGTACTTACCCCTCAAGCTCAAAGGGCCAGCTCGGCACTGGCTTAAAAGCCTCCCCGAAAACTCCATTGGAAGCTGGGAAGAGCTCGAAGACGCTTTTTGGGCAAATTTTCAAGGGACCTATGTCCGACCACCGGATGCGGACGATTTAAGTCATATAACTCAACAACCCAGAGAGTCAGCCTGAAAGCTTTGGAACAGGTTTCTCACTAAAAATAACCAAATAGTCGACTGTCCGGATGCTGAAGCCTTAGCAGCTTTCAAGCACAGCATTCGAGACGAATGGCTTGCCAGACACCTCGGCCAAGAAAAGCCGAGAACAATGGCAGCATTAACAAGCCTCATGACCCGCTTTTGCGCGGGCGAGGACAGCTGGCTTGCCCGATGCAGCACCAGCGACCCAAGTACATCCGAAGTCAGGGACGGAAACGGGAAGCCGCGACGCAGCAAAAACAAGCGCCGGAATAAAGAAGACAACCCGAAGAGCATGGCGGTAAACGCCGGATTCAGAAGCTCTCGGCCAGGTCAGCAAAAGCTGCCCTCCAAAGGCAACAGAGATGAACTGTCCAGCCTGAACAAGATTCTGGACAAACTATGTCAGATCCACAGCTCCCCCGATAAACCTACAAATCATACCCATCGAGAATGTTGGGTCCTCAAGCAGTCCGGCAAACTCAACGCCGAACACAAGGGGCAGGATACACCAAGCGAAGACGAGGACGAGCCTCGCAAGCAAAGCACTGGGGAACAGAAGAAATTCCCACCAGAAGTCAAAATAGTAAACGTGTTACACATGATGAAGGGGAGAAACAAAGCGGCACTCCAAGAGACACATGCCCCAAGGCCTATCACTGCGGAGTTCTGCCACTGGTCGTCCAGACCGATCACCTTTGACCATCGGGATTACTCGGCAAGTATCCGACATGCAGGATGGGCTGCCTTGGTGTTAGACCCAATAATTGACGGATACCACTTCACACGAGTCCTGATGGACGGCGGCAGTAGTTTAAACCTGATATATCAGGACACAGTCCGCAAAATGGGGATAGACCCAACAAAAATCAGCCATAGCAATACTACCTTTAAAGGAGTAACGCCATGCCCAGAAGCCCATTGTACGAGCTCCCTGCTACTAGAGGTTATATTCGGCTTTCCTGATAACTTCCGCAGCGAAAAGTTAGTCTTCCACATCACTCCATTCCAAAGTGGCTATCAAGCACTACTCGGACCCGAAGCTTTTGCTCGCTTTAACGCAATACGACATTATGCTTCTCTCATGCTTAAGATGCCTGGTCCACGTGGCATCATTACAGTAAATGGAAATATTGAGCACTCCTTGCGCGCGGAAGACCATGTGGCTGCCTTGGCAGCCGCACACTAGACGGCCTCACCAACTAGAGCATCTGACAGGTCGTTAAGACCACGAACACGGTTAGACGAGTCCAGTGTAGATATATATAATTGATACATGTTTGATGGCTATACCCCTATAACAATACAAGGGGCTCAACGCGTGTAAACAAGTGACAATTAGTCTCAACTTTACTCATCTTGAACTGTACATGGTTTATTTAGTATAACCTACCTTTTGCACAACAACTTTTCAGCTAAGTTCCTCTCTTTTACAGATGACCATCGTGCTACACCCGTCCAGGATACGGCACAACGGAGACACAGGCGCAGACGTGCAGTAGGGACCCGTTCCAAGGATTGTTTTTAGATTAAGACCCTGCGTAAACCTTTTTTACTGTCTCTTGTTGATACACATCCCCCGGATTCTCAGTACAACTGAGAAGGATGCTGACGTATTGGCATGTGGCCGAGTCAGAATATTGCACGTACCTGGACACAAGGGGCTTATTACAAAGGGCACTGTTTAGCCCGGTTTACATCATAAAGACCGAATACCTTAGGGAGTGTTCAACGTCGCAAGTTTGGCCTTATATGCATCAACTCTGAATCATGTCTTTGGTCAAATGTTGGGTTTGCCCGGCTCCTGTGTTTTGCTGCCTTACATTCCGCTCTATCGGCTAAGGCGGCACCAGGAGAACTACTGCGATCGTGCCCTGGTTCATCCGGACGAGCACCTCAGTAGAGAAAGTCGAAAACTGACTATCATGATATAGCGTGAGACTGGTCAACCACTCGATGACCTAGCGGAATCTTCAGGATTCCTCTGCCTTAACAAAGGGCAGTTTCCCGGCCAGGCATGTACGCGCCCCGAATTCGGATGAGAGCGGAGCCACCAGGGGCTATATAGTAGCCCCACTGTCAAACTCCTCTGGCTAAGTGAAAGTGTTAAAGCATTATAGTCCGATTGCCTAGTTCGCTGCGCTATCACCTCCTTAATGGACCAAGACGTTGGATCAAGTGTGAACATGCGTCTTCTGCGAGCACCCCCGCATCATATGCGTGGGGGCTGAAGCCGACGACTGCCATCTTTCAGGTTATATACATATATACATAAACGGCCGCACAGGAGGCATCATAGTACTTTCGGGCAAAAGTATAAATACAACCTCGATAAACTCAATAAAACATTGTTTTTACAATGGGAACACATGTCACTCAAACATAATATTCTTCGAGCACTGAGCCTCTATCAAAAGAGCGCCTTCAAGAACTTCTTCAAAGTAGTGCTCGGTAGCCAGTCGGCCTATGGCCGAACCCTGTGCCGCAACAGTGGTGGCATCCATCTCCGCCCAGTATGTTTGACACGGGCAAGGGCCATCCGCGAGCCTTCTATGCACGCCGACCTCTTTACAGCATCGATATGTGGCACAACACCAAGGAATTGTTGCACTAAGCTAAAGTAGCTATTCGGCCTTGGCCCTCTCGGCCACAGATGATCCACAACAGACCTCATGGCAAGTCCGGATAATCTATGGAGCTCGGCCCACTCGGCCATTTTCTCATTCAACAATAGCGGACGGGCTGGAGCATGAAACTGTGACCAAAACAGTTTTTCCACTTTGTGATCTTTTCGATCCTTGAAGTACTCGGCCGCATCAGCAGCACTTGCAGCCAAATCCACGTAGGCGTCCACAGAACTCCATAGCTGGTCCAGAGGCGCGTACTTCGGATCCCCGAACTTAGTTCGCAACAAGAAGGGCTTCCCAGATACAATATCCGCGGTTTGATGCAGCTCCTCCTTCGTTGCTCTAATTTTGGAGCGGGCTTCCTTAGCAGCCACCCGGGCCTTTTCCAGGTCTGTCGCCTTCGCCCAGTTTTCTTCTTCAAGAAGCCAGTAATGGTCAGCAGCATCTTTTAACTCTACAGTCATCTTGGCTATTTTTTCTTTGCTCTCGCAATGCGCTACCTGTTCGGCCCTTAACTCTTCGGCCGCCTTTAAAGCGGCCGCATTGCTACTCCTTGCTTGCTCCTTGGCTCGGGCAAGCTCCACCCGAAGGGTCTCCACGGTGGTGGCTCCATCTGCAGCCACAACATATTAAAGATACCGACATCATGCTGCTCTTATTATGTGAGAACCACCAGACAAATCACCTACCCTGTGCCTCGTCAAGCCGCTTGTTAACAAGCATGCGGCAGTTGCCGCCTTAGTTCGGCAAACCCATCAGTCCGGCTAGCCACCGGAGCTTCAACCACCTGCACATAAAGGCGGTCTGGTTATTACCTGGGACTATGATCCTCTGTTTGCCGCCGTTTTTGACGACAACCAGAGTCTCAGGGGCTACTATCTACACAGGTGTCGGGACCCCAATTCTAAGTCACACCGATCTAGCATGTAACACCTCATATCACTTTGCGGCCTCACGCACGGTATTCCCACGGGTGTCGCCTTACCATGGCCTCGGACCGTTTACGCCTTTTGGCTCACGTATATGATAGTGTCGCTAGCATCTGTATGACAGAGAACCCGGGCCGACATGGCTAGTCGTGAACCCAAAGCGGCACAGACCTATGGAGACAGGCATACATGAATCACATCGAGCATGTTGGTCAACAGCGTATGAATCCGGGCTGTAGCACTGGGCTAACAGGACTCCGGAAGTCACCGCGTGACATCTCCCCGAAGGGACAGACACAGGAATGAAGTGAAACACATGACGGCCAGTCAAGTGTTCTGAACAGTAGTGCTGAGCTAGCAGGACTCCGGTGAACCGGGCTGTAGCGGACTACTATGGCTCAAGGAGACACTAGACTACATTTCCCCATAAGAGAGGCTGACAAGGATAAACAACTAGATTGTCAGATCCCACACATAGCAATACACATTACACGTACGCATAACATGCAAGTATGTGTTGTACAACATGGCATCACAACATAACACAAACTCATATAGATAAAGGCCCAGAAGAGCCACATAGCATTAATACAAACAGGGGCCATATGACCCATCATTCAGAGCATACAAGCAATGGAAGCATTACATGTCTGAGTACAGACAACTACAAAAGAAAAAAGCCGAGAAGCCTGACTATCTACAAGTCCCTCCAAGGTACAAGATCGTAGCTGAGGTAACAAGCTACTCGTCGAAGTCCAAGCGGTACTACTAGTGAGACAGATGTCTCACCTGCAAAACATAAATAAAGCAAACGTGAGTACAAAGGTACTCAGCAAGACTTACATCAGATCCTATCATACATGCATTTGTATCAAGAAGGTAATGTGGGGTTTAGTTGCAGCAAGCCAGCTTTGACTCAGTGGCTATCCTATTCTACGACAATGAGAAACTTCTTTGAGGTGAGGCAGCGCACACGAGTCCACTAATCACCACATCAATACACTACTATGGATTCATCCCCGTCTCTCCTACGAGAAGGCCATCCATAGCACTCACACTTGTCTTGAGCATTTTAGAGTATCCACTTTAAGTTGTCTATGTACCACGTAAGCATCCAAGAAGTCCATAACTGAGGACACGGCTATTCGAATAGATCATGATAACCCTGCAGGGGTGTACTTCTTCACACACGCTCTCACCACTTATCACCATATACACGTCATGTATCTCGGCAACCTTCAAGTGGAAGCCTGGAGAGGGTGTCGGCCACGACCTGACTAACCACGCAAGGCTCTAGTCCAGGTTTATCACCTATTTGGGTTCCATCCGCAAGGAGATCCGCCCGAGGTTTCGCTCACGGCCCCAAACGATGTGTACAGGGTTCCCGAGCCCACCATCCGGGTGCCACTCGGTACACCGGGCCACGTGTGCCTAGTCTGTCCCAAGTCCACCCTGCCGGGTGCCACTCGGTAGAAAAATAGCACTACCTACAAACACCAGAAACTATTTGCAACTCCTGGACAGAGTTCAAGGCGGTTAATAAGTCGAGAGAGCTTGGAGCGCCCGGAGCCCAATGTGTGGTAGTAGCTAGTCATTGGACAACTTACACAGAACTCAGTTCTTAAGGACGGTCCCAATGAGACAACCCACCATGTACTCCTACATGGCCTCTCACCGCTATCTTTACCAAATCGTGTTCACACGCTTAACTCTCAGCACCAGAACATATCATAACACTCCAATTCATTCCCGATGAATCAGACCTGACACAACTCTAAGCAATAGCAGGCATGGCATGGTAGAAGCACATCATGGCTCAAACAACTCCTACACATGCTAGTGGGTTTCAACTATTTACTGTGGCAATGATAGGTCATGCAGAGGAATGGGTTCAACTACCGTAGCATAAAGTAGCAGTTGAATCGTTGTTGTCCTAATGCAATAAATGAGAGCAGGAGCGAGAGAGTAAGATTTTATCAGAATGAACAAGGGGGGGTTGCTTGCCTGGTAGATCAATAGGGGGCACTACTCCTCAGACAGGTGCTCTCGAACACTCTCCGGAGCAGGACCTATCGAGAAGGAACGGTGTCGGAAATCAAACACAAGCATATGCAACATTATGATGCATGAACATGGCATGCGTATGTGATGTTGTTTGAGTTAATGCATCTAGCATTTATTTGGTTGAAGTCCATTTGAACCAAGGGCTCGAATACAACTCCAAATTAAGTTCTTAAATATGCCATAAGTGTGTTTTCATACATACAGCATTTATAGATGGTTTGTCATGCATGAAAATGGTACAGATGGATAGATTGAATTTTTCTGATAATTTTTCCTATATAAATTATTTCAATCTGAGCTACGGTTGAATTTCTATGAATGTTTGAAGTTTATATCATTTTCTGGAATTTCCTAATTTATTTTTAAACCAGAAAATGATATATTGCGTCAGCATGACAGCAGCATTGCGTCAGCAGGTCAAAGGTGGCTGACCAGGTCAAACCTGACGTGTGGGGTCCACACGTCAGTGTTTGTGGCTAATCCTAATTAAATTAAACCTAAACTGGCTTAGTTAATGGGGTTGGGCCCACGCGTCAGTGACCCAATTAGTTAACAGGGTTAAATTAGTTGTTAAACTAATCCTAACTAAAAATTAATAGGGCCGGGCCCCAGATGTCAGCGACCCACGGGAGGTCAAACCTCCTAGTCAGCGGGGTCAAAACCCGCCGGCGGTTTGACGCCGGCGAGCCAGACGCGGCGGAGGGCCTCGGATTCGTCGCTCCGGCGACCATTCGGGCGGCGGAGACCACCTACGCGAAGCCCAGGCTCGCGCGCATCCAGTGGGACACACGGGAGACCGTGGGGTGGTCGGAGCTCGCCGGAGCGAAGCTCGCGGCGGCGGCCGAAACTCCACTCGAGCGGTAGAGGGGCTAGAGGGCGCCGGAGAGGTAGGGAAGAGGGGGGTTCGACGGTGGGGCTCACAGCAGATCCAACGGAGGGGTCGGCGAGCTCGGGGAAGGCTCGGTGTAGCCGGAACGTCGCCGACGATCTCGGGTGGCTGACGAAGAAGACGACGACGGTGATGACAATACGGGGCACCCAGAGTTGCCCGGCTTGACGGAGAGGACGAGGAAGGTGGCGCGGAGCTTGTGGGCACGTGGGAGGAGCGAGGCCGGGGCGGTGGCTGCGGCTATGGCGAACGGCGGTGACGGCAGCGTTCGGGCGCGGTGAGAGAGAGCGAGGGAGAGGAGAGAATGGGCACGGGAGAGTGAGGGAGAAACGGGGCGGCGCGTGGCGTCGCGCGGGGAGGTTAGAGCGACGAGAAGGGGAAGCAGGAGGTGGCGGGGAGACGTGGCCACGACGTGTGTCGTGCCCGGCTTCTCCTCTGCCTACTGGCAAGAGGTAGAAGACATGGCTGCCCCTGGTGGGCTGGGCCGCCAAGTGGGCTGGCCAGCTGGGCTACGAGGTAAGGCCAGGTAAAAGTTTTCTTGTTTCCTGTTTTCTATTTTTTGACATTTGTTTTGATTTGATAAAGATACCAAATCATTTTATTTAATTCTGACAATTTTTGCACGGACCTAAGGGATTATTCCGAAGCCCCTCACCAAAAATTCATAATTTTTGGACATATATAAAATATATAACATATATATCCAATGCAAATAAATATTAGATTAATTCCAAATGCCCAAAATAAGTACTTATGAGATCCTAAAAATATTGGTTTGATTTTTATCTCTGTCCAATATTTTCAGAGAGCAACATGAACATTTTCTCGGACCTTTTTGGAGAAATTTTTATCTGGGTCATTTCCAGAAATGATTTTTGAGGGTTTCACAATCCCCATTTCAAAGTTAAATGAAATTTAAACATGATGCACACATGTCTAGCTAGCCTAGGTCATACCAGAACTAGGGATGTGACAACTCGCCCCCACTCAAAGAAATCCCGTCCCGAGATTCAGGAGTCGGCGGGAAGAAAGTGGGGTACTCAAGTCGAAGACGATCTTCACGCTCCCAAGTAGCTTCTCTCTCGGAATGATGAGACCATTGAACCTTGAGAAACTTGATGTTATGACGTCGGGTGACACGCTCTGCTTGATCAAGGATGCAAACAGGGTACTCTCGATAAGTGAGGTTATCTTGGAGATCAAGCGTTTCGTGGTCCACTCCGCGGATGGGATCCGAGAAGCAACGCCTGAGTTGAGAGACGTGGAAGACATCATGTACTCGAGAAAGATGTGGGGGTAGTTCCAACTGGTAGGCAACCTCTCCTCGTTTAGCGAGAATGAGAAAAGGACCAATGTAACAAGGAGCCAACTTGCCCTTGATACCGAATCGATGGGTACCCTTCAAAGGGGTAACCCGAAGGTAAGCTTTGTCGCCAATTTCATAAGCCACTTCCTTATGACTACGGTCATACTGGCTCTTTTGACGAGATTGAGCTGTTTTTAAATTCTCACGAATGATGCGAACTTGCTCTTCTGCCTCCTGGATCATATCCGGTCCAAAGAATTGTCTTCCACCGGTTTTTGACCAGTTCAAAGGTGTTCGACATCTTCGTCCATACAGAACCTCAAAAGGAGCTTTCTTGAGGCTGGATTGGTAGCTGTTGTTATAAGCAAACTCGGCGAAGGGAAGACACTTCTCCCAATCCATACCGAATGATATAACACAAGCTCTAAGCATGTCTTCAAGAATCTGGTTGACCCTTTCCACCTGACCACTTGATTGAGGGTGGAAAGCGGTACTGAAGGAAAGATGGGTGCCCATGGCAGTTTGGAAGCTCTCCCAGAAATGAGAAGTGAAAAGACTACCACGGTCTGAATTGATCTCTAGTGGAACACCATGAAGTGACACTATTCGAGAAATATATAAGTCAGCGAGCTGACTGGCAGTGATACTCTCTCGAACAGGTAGGAAGTGAGCCACTTTGGAAAGACGATCAATGGCTACGAAGATAGCATTATTCCCTCTCTTGGTCCTGGGAAAGCCGGTGATGAAGTCCATACCAACTTTATCCCATTTCCACTCAGGAATAGCTAAAGGTTGAAGGGTGCCAACAGGCCTTTGATGCTCTGCCTTAACGCGACGACAAACATCACAGTTAGCAATAAACTGAGCAATTTCTCTCTTCATCCTAGTCCACCAGAACCTCTGGCGTAGGTCCTGATACATCTTAGTACTACCGGGATGAATCGTTAGAGGAGATTCATGAGCCTCCTTAAGGATTAATTGTCGAAGATGTTGATTCTTGGGAACCACCAAGCGACTCTCAAAGAAAACAACACCACGATCATCTATAGAGAAACTACCACCAACTCCTTTGTTAATGTTTCTCTTGATCCGGGAAATTCCCGTATCCTGCTTCTGAGCAGAGATGATTTGATCCACAAGAGTAGGTTTCGCCACCAAGGTAGAAAGGAATCCGTGAGGAGCAAGGTGGAGGTTAAGCTTACATAATTCCTCATGGAGAAGTGGTTGGCCCTACTGCAACATGAGATTGTTGCAATAGGACTTATGACTTAGCGCATCAGCCATGACATTCCCCTTACCTGGGGTGTAGGTAATCCCTAAGTCGTAATCTGAGATCAACTCCAACCAACGTCTTTGCCTAAGGTTCAAATCTGGTTGGGTGAAGATATACTTGAGACTCTGGTGGTCGGTGTAAATCTCGCAACGTTTACCAAGAAGGTAATGTCGCCAGGTCTTAAGTGCATAGACTACAGCTGCAAGCTCTAGATCATGTGTAGGATAATTCTCCTCATGTGGATGCAACTGTCGAGATGCATAGGCAATCACATGGCGATCCTGCATAAGAATGCAACCTAGTCCCTGTCGTGAGGCATCACAATAGATAACAAAGTCCTTAGTGAAATCCGGTGGCACAAGTATGGGAGCAGAAGTCAAGCGTCTTTTCAGTTCCTGAAAACTGTGCTCACACTGTGGGGACCACTCAAACTTTTTATCTTTCTTCAGAAGTTCCGTGAGAGGTTTGGCCACTTTGGAGAAGTTCTCAACAAATCGGCGACAATAACTGGCTAGACCAAGGAAACTCCTAACTTGCTTAACTGTTTCAGGCGGAGTCCCATCAAGAATGGCCTGAACTCTTTCGGGATTGACAGCAAATGCCCTTACCAGAGATTACGTGGCCGAGATAGGTCACTTCTGGCAACCAAAATTCGCACTTGGAGAACTTGGCATAAAGGCGGTGCTCTCTGAGTTTTCCTAGCACAAGTCTAAGATGTTCGACATGATCTTCCTCGTTCTTCGAGTAAATAAGAATATCATCGAGGTAAACCATGACGAACTTATCTAAGTACTCCATGAAGATCGAGTTCATCAAGTGAGAGAAAGTAGCTGGAGCATTGGTTAGGCCAAAGGACATGACGGTGTACTCGTACTGACCATAACGAGTAACAAAAGCCATTTTAGGAATGTCCCCATTCTTGATCTTGATTTGGTGGTAGCCTAACCTCAAATCCATCTTGGAAAAGACTGAGGATCCAACGAGCTGATCATACAGGTCGTTGATCCCGGGGAGCGGATACTTGTTCTTTATCGTGACCAAATTAACGGGACGATAATCTACAACCATTCGGTCCGTACCATCCTTCTTCTTGACGAACAGAACGGGGCAAGCCCAGGGAGAAGAACTAGGACGGATGAAACCCTTTTGCAAGGATTCATCGAGTTGTTTCTTAAGCTCAGCTAGCTCTAAGGGTGCCATCTTGTAAGGTCTCCTAGAAATTGGGGCGGTTCCTGGGATAAGATCTATAACAAATTCTACATCTCTGTCAGGTGGAACACCTGGCAGTTCTTCTGGAAAGACATCCGGAAAGTCACGGACTACCGGGATATCTTCAAGGTTAGGAAGAGAGCTGGCATTAAGAGAATAGAGTTGACGCTTTGCAACTCTGGTGGAGACAGTGACTATCTTGCCAAATGGATGTGTAAGTTGAACAGTCCTGGTGTAACAATCAATCTTGGCATAATGAGCTTTCATCCAGTCCATACCCAAGATGATGTTAATATCTGTAGACTTGAGGGCTATAAGTGATGCAAGGAATACAAGTCTATCAACAAGGATTTCATTACCATGGCTTATTCTGGTAGTTTGCCATCTGGACCCTGGAGTTTGGATTTCAAGTGGAGTTGGCATATCACAAAATGACATGTCGTGCAAACGGGCATAACTTTCGGAAATGAAGGAGTGAGATGCCCCAGTATCGAATAGAACCGAAGCTGGGTGACGTTGACAAGGAGTGTACCGAGAACGACATCTGGATCATCATGACCGTCTTTCGATGAGACGTGATGCACACGTCCAAGTTCAGTGGGAGCTGACTTGGCACTGATCATCTGGTGTGAAGGCTTACTACCACGGCCAACAGACTTCTCAGGCTGGGGTGGAGCATAGTTGGTTTGAGAGGAGTCACGTGCATAGTGTCCTGGCCCTCCACATGTGAAACAAGTCCCTGCAGTAGGACGTGGACCCGCTTTGACAAGCGGTCTACCAATAGGCCTGGGTGGAGCATATTGCTGAACTGGGTGAGGTGCCACACAAGATGGCCTTGGTGTATAACCGGGTGGAAGAGCGGAGTTCGGAACCCAAATCTGGCGCTTCTGCGAAGTAGAACCGGAAGAAGAACCCAAATCACGGGTGTGCTTACGAGACTCCTCGTAAGTGAGTTGAGCTGCTTCTGCATTAATGGCCTTGTTCACAAGAGCCTGGAATGTATTGCAATGGTGCAAGTGGAGATCACGACGCAACTTGGGGTTGAGACCCTTCTGGAACCTAGCCTGCTTCTTGGCGTCCGTGGACACTTCTTCTGTAGCATAGCGGGCAATGTTCTCAAATTCTCTACTGTAAGCATCAACAGCCATCTTACCCTGTGTGAAACTACAGAACTCTTCTCTCTTGCGGTCAATGAGGGCTTGAGGAATGTGATGCTCGCGAAAAGCCTCAGTGAAATCTCTCCAGGTGGTTTTTTGGCCAGCTAGAAGCATAGCCTCATAGTTCTGCCACCAAAGACTAGCAGGACCTTCTAGGTGATATGCAGCGTAGGTGACCTTGTCACTTTCAGCTACGTTCATAGACCGCAGCTTGTGTGTGATACTATGGAGCCAGTCATCTGCATCGAGTGGTTCAATGGAATGATGGAAGGTAGGTGGTTTCAGACCAATGAAATCATAGATGGACGCTGACTCTTTGTGCTGATGGAAGGTGTTCTCCTCAATACGTGCTAGCAAGCAGTTAGACTCACGCTTGTTCCTCTCAACCTCTAACATGAACTCTGCCAAAGAAGACTGGTCGGGGGGATCCTCATCCCTACCATCTCCGTGGTTCCGACTACGAGCAACAGAACTTCGGTTAACTGACGACATCCTGAAGAACCAACCCAGGAAACAAAGGATGGATTCAGCATCATGATAAGGATGTAGAATATAGTACGAGGAAAATACTATCTCTTGAACTCCTAGGAAAATTCCGGCAGCATAACGGCAGTAAAATGCTCAAAATGAAACATTCTACAAAAGACGGAGTCGCACCATACTCAACATCATCACTCAAGGTTCTGAGATATTGCTAAACAGGCTACACCGGAGATACTCGAACTGGGATATGACTCAGATCAACCAATCCTAAGAACTACGGAGTAGTAACACGTGATCCTGATAGACAGAATAGGAAGCCTAGTTCCTTAACCCCGTTGGAAAGATAGGATGACTCAGATCAGAAGGGCATGAGGTAAAAGGAGTAAAAAGAGCCTTGCGTTCCCTTCCACAATCAATTCCCTTACATAACTAAAGAATTTCTAGACTCAACTTCGACTAGGTTGGCTTGGAAATCCTACAGGCAGTCAGGCTCTGATACCAACGCTGTTGGGACCCCAATTCTAAGTCACACCGATCTAGCATGTAACACCTCATATCACTTTGCGGCCTCACGCACGGTATTCCCACGGGTGTCGCCTTACCATGGCCCGGGACCGTTTGCGCCTTTTGGCTCACGTATATGATAGTGTCGCTAGCATCTGTATGACAGAGAACCCGGGCCGACATGGCTAGTCGTGAACCCAAAGCGGCACAGACCTATGGAGACAGGCATACATGAATCACATCGAGCATGTTGGTCAACAGCGTATGAATCCGGGCTGTAGCACTGGGCTAACAGGACTCCGGAAGTCACCGCATGACATCTCCCCGAAGGGACAGACACAGGAACAAAGTGAAACACATGACGGCCAGTCAAGTGTTCTGAACAGTAGTGCTGAGCTAGCAGGACTCCGGTGAACCGGGCTGTAGCGGACTACTATGGCTCAAGGAGACACTAGACTACATTTCCCCATAAGAGAGGCTGACAAGGATAAACAACTAGATTGTCAGATCCCACACATAGCAATACACGTTACACATACGCATAACATGCAAGTATGTGTTGTACAACATGGCATCACAACATAACACAAACTCATATAGATAAAGGCCCAGAAGAGCCACATAGCATTAATACAAACAGGGGCCATATGACCCATCATTCAGAGCATACAAGCAACGGAAGCATTACATGTCTGAGTATAGACAACTACAAAAGAAAAAGCCGAGAAGCCTGACTATCTACAAGTCCCTCCAAGGTACAAGATCGTAGCTGAGGTAACAAGCTACTCGTCGAAGTCCAAGCGGTACTACTAGTGAGACAGATGTCTCACCTGCAAAACATAAATAAAGCAAACGTGAGTACAAAGGTACTCAGCAAGACTTACATCAGATCCTATCATACATGCATTTGTATCAAGAAGGTAATGTGGGGTTTAGTTGCAGCAAGCCAGCTTTGACTCAGTGGCTATCCTATTCTACGACAATGAGAAACTTCTTTGAGGTGAGGCAGCGCACACGAGTCCACTAATCACCACATCAATACACTACTATGGATTCATCCCCGTCTCTCCTACGAGAAGGCCATCCATAGCACTCACACTTGTCTTGAGCATTTTAGAGTATCCACTTTAAGTTGTCTATGTACCACGTAAGCATCCAAGAAGTCCATAACTGAGGACACGGCTATTCGAATAGATCATGATAACCCTGCAGGGGTGTACTTCTTCACACACGCTCTCACCACTTATCACCATATACACGTCATGTATCTCGGCAACCTTCAAGTGGAAGCCTGGCGAGGGTGTCGGCCACGACCTGACTAACCACGCAAGGCTCTAGTCCAGGTTTATCACCTATTTGGGTTCCATCCGCAAGGAGATCCGGCCGAGGTTTCGCTCACGGCCCCAAACGATGTGTACAGGGTTCCCGAGCCCACCATCCGGGTGCCACTCGGTACACCGGGCCACGTGTGCCTAGTCTGTCCCAAGTCCACCCTGCCGGGTGCCACTCGGTAGAAAAATAGCACTACCTACAAACACCAGAAACTATTTGCAACTCCTGGACAGAGTTCAAGGCGGTTAATAAGTCGAGAGAGCTTGGAGCGCCCGGAGCCCAATGTGTGGTAGTAGCTAGTCATTGGACAACTTACACAGAACTCAGTTCTTAAGGACGGTCCCAATGAGACAACCCACCATGTACTCCTACATGGCCTCTCACCGCTATCTTTACCAAATCGTGTTCACACGCTTAACTCTCAGCACCAGAACATATCATAACACTCCAATTCATTCCCGATGAATCAGACCTGACACAACTCTAAGCAATAGCAGGCATGGCATGGTAGAAGCACATCATGGCTCAAACAAATCCTACACATGCTAGTGGGTTTCAACTATTTACTGTGGCAATGACAGGTCATGCAGAGGAATGGGTTCAACTACCGTAGCATAAAGTAGCAGTTGAATCGTTGTTATCCTAATGCAATAAATGAGAGCATGAGCGAGAGAGTAGGATTTTATCGGAATGAACAAGGGGGGGTTGCTTGCCTGGTAGATCAACAGGGGGCACTACTCCTCAGATAGGTACTCTCGAACACTCTCCGGAGCAGGACCTATCGAGAAGAAATGGTGTCAGAAATCAAACACAAGCATATGCAACATTATGATGCATGAACATGGCATGAGTATGTGATGTTGTTTGAGTTAATGCATCTAGCATTTATTTGGTTGAAATCCATTTGAACCAAGGGTTCAAATACAACTCCAAATTAAGTTCTTAAATATGCCATAAGTGTGTTTTCATATATACAACATGTATAGATGGTTTGTCATGCATGAAAATGGTACAGATGGATAGATTGAATTTTTCTGATAATTTTTCCTATATAAATTATTTCAATCTGAGCTACGGTTGAATTTCTATGAATTTTTGAAGTTTATATCATTTTCTGGAATTTCCTGATTTATTTTTAAACCAGAAAATGATATATTGCGTGAGCATGACAGCAGCATTGCGTCAGCAGGTCAAAGGTGGCTGACCAGGTCAAACCTGACGTGTGGGGTCCACACGTCAGTGTCTATGGCTAATCCTAATTAAATTAAACCTAAACTGGCTTAGTTAATGGGGTTGGGCCCACGCGTCAGTGACCCAATTAGTTAACAAGGTTAAATTAGTTGTTAAACTAATCCTAACTAAAAATTAATAGGGCTGGGCCCCACATGTCAGCGACCCACAGGAGGTCAAACCTCCTGGTCAGCGGGTCAAAACCCGCCGGCGGCTTGATGCCGGCGAGCCAGACGCGACGGAGGGCCTCGGATTCGTCGCTCCGGCGACCATTCGGGCGGCGGAGACCACCTACGCGAAGCCCAGGCTCGTGCACATCCAGTGGGACACGCGGGAGACTGTGGGGTGGTCGGAGCTCGCCGGAGCGAAGCTCGCGGCGGTGGCCGAAGCTCGACTCAAGCGGCAGAGGGGCTAGAGGGCGCCGGAGAGGCAGGGAAGAGGGGGGGTTCGATGGCGGGGCTCACAGCGGATCCAACGGAGGGGTCGGCGAGCTCGGGGAAGGCTCAGTGTAGCCGGAACATCGCCGGTGATCTCGGGTGGCTGACGAAGAAGATGACGGCGGTGACGACGATACGGGGCGCCCGGAGTTGCCTGGCTTGACGGAGAGGACGAGGAAGGTGGCGCGGAGCTTGTGGGCACGTCGGAGGGGCGAGGCTAGGGCGGTGGCTGCGGCTATGGCGAACGGCGGTGATGGCAGCGTTCGGGCGCGGTGAGAGAGAGCGAGGGAGAGGAGAGAATGGGCACGGGAGAGTGAGGGGGAAACGGGGCGGCGCGTGGCATCGCGCGGGGAGGTTAGAGCGACGAGGAGGGGAAGCAGGAGGTGGTGGGGAGACGTGGCCATGGCGTGCGTCGTGCCCGGCTTCTCCTCTGCCTACTGGCAAGAGGTAGAAGACGGGGCTGCCCCTGGTGGGCTGGGCCGCCAGGTGGGCTGGCCAGCTGGGCCGCCAGGTAAGGCCAGGTAAAAGTTTTCTTATTTCCTGTTTTCTATTTTCTGACATTTGTTTCGATTTGATAAAAATACCAAATCATTTTATTTAATTCTGACAATTTTTGTAGGGACCTAAGGGATTATTCCAAAGCCCCTCACCAAAAATTCAGAATTTTTGGACATATATAAAATATATAACATATATATCCAATGCAAATAAATATTAGATTAATTCCAAATGCCCAAAATAAGTAGTTATGAGATCCTAAAAATATTTGTTTGATTTTTATCTCTGTCCAATATTTTCAGAGAGCAACATGAACATTTTCTTGGACCTTTTTGGAGAAATTTTTATCTGGGTCATTTCCAGAAATGATTTCTGAGGGTTTCACAATCCCCATTTCATAGTTAAATGAAATTTAAACATGACGCACACATGTCTAGCTAGCCTAGGTCATACCAGAACTAGGGATGTGACAACAGGGCACATCCAAAAATGTGCAGTACTGTCAACAATGTACATCATTTCGTGTACCTCAAAACCCGTCAGTAGACTCATGAAGGCTGCATGCAACCCGCTTTCGGCGGACGAAATCCTTTCAATCACCATACCCATCAACGTGCGGTGCTCTTGTGAGATAGCTGCTCGCTCTAGCAGATCCCTCAGTACATCCGACCGCACACCAGATGGTGCCGCACTCTTTCGATTGCTCTCTTCAAGAGCCGGATACTGAGGACTTCGGGTGGCCATAGGATTGCCTTCTAGCCTTGCCGGATTAGGAGAAACCCTCCGTGATGACACCTCGGGGTCGCCCGCCTCATGAGGCGGTATGGCAGGGGGAGGCATTTTGCTCTCCATCATCTCTGGAAGAAGATCCCCTGAAGACGAGCTCTGCTGAGAAGGGCTAAGATCCGAACTGCAAGATAAATGCTCCGGTAATTTTCCTCACAAGTAAAGCGAGGTATTTTCATTATTAAGTACACTTTTACTTACAGCTCGGTGGAGGGCTGATCCCCTTGAGGGCATAGTGCGGCCAGGGTACCCCCCCAGGGCAGGACCCTCCAACGGAGATATATTCCCCTGTTTGAAGACCATTGTCTCCGGGTCCTCAGGGGCGGTTCTCTTCCTTCCCTGGGGAGAGGAAGTTTCAGTTCCTCCTCCCCGGCTAACCTCCTTCGCGGAGGCGCTAGCCTCCTCGTTCCCCCCTTTATCTTCTCCTGAGGGCGCTTGATAAGGTGCGATCTCCAGCATCCTGGTTAGCACGGGATTTGGTGAGGTCTCAGGGAGGGGGGCCGGACACCTGATCAACTTTGCCTTCGCTATCCAATCCTGGTCAAAGATCAGCTTTTTTAGGGCAACGTTGCGATAAATAAATGGACAGTGTGTTCGGATGCGGGGCTACTTACTTGGGTATACGGGCGATTGTAGCTCAGACATGCATCCTCAGTGATGTCCAGACACATTATTTGTGGTCTGAAGAACAATTTGTACATCTCTTCGTGCGTCATGCCGAGGAAATGTTGAATAGCTTGCGGTCCTTCCGGGTTAAATTCCCACATGCGAAGGGGCTGGCGTTTGCAAGGCTGGACTTGACGAACTAGCATAACTTGCACTACCATAACTAGACTGAAATCTCTCTCGAAGAGATCTCGAATACGGCTTTGCAGTATTGGCACGTCCTTGGCTGGGCCCCAGCTCAGCCCCTGCTGATCCATGACATCACTTGTGGTGGGGGGCCTGAGCGAAAGGTGGGGGCAGCTACCCACTTGGCACTTCGGGGACCTGTGATGTAAAACCACTCCCGCTGCCACAATCCGGACACCTCTGGGAAGCAACCCTCAGGCCATGGAGCGTCAGCAATTTTGCTTATTAAAGCGCCTCCGCACGCTGTGTGTTGCCCCTCGATCATCTTCGGCTTCACATCGAAGGTCTTGAGCCACAGGCCGAAGTGAGGGGTAACGCGGAGGAAGGCCTCACATACGATAATAAAAGTCAAGATGTGAAGAAGGGAATCCGGGGCCAGATCGTGAAAATCTAGCCCATAATAGAACATAAGACCCCTAACAAAGGGATCCAGAGCGAGGCCTAGTCCTCGGAGGAAGTGGGAGACGAACACGACGCTCTCGTTGGGTTCGGGAGTAGGGACGACCTACCCTCGGGCAGGCAACCGCTGTGAAATTTCGGCGGTCAGATATCTGGCCTCTCTCAACTTCTTGATGTCCTCCTCCGTGATGGAGGAAGGCATCCACCGACCTTGAAGGTTGGATCCGGACATAGTTGAAGGTTCGAAGCACCTGACCTGAGTTTTGGGTGTTAGAACTCGAGGTGGGGGAAGGATTTGATTGAGCACGAGAGGGAAAACAGAAAAAGCCTTGTCTATAAAGAGGGTGAATATCAAGCGTCCTCCTCGTGGCCTTTTGGGACTTGCCTAAGATCTAGGAGTCCTACCAATAGGCACGGTTGGGTTACCCACGTCCGTGTTGATGAGAATCCTGTAATAAAGGGGACACGATCTCTGCTTCGACAAGACGTGCCAAGGAAATCGCCTCGCGAAACATGCTGAGATGGGTTATGAAAAATGATTCGAATAAAGACTTGGCTGTGGCGTGATGTCACACTACGAGGTACGTCAGCAGATTAGATTTGTGGAAATATTATTCTCTCTATGGTGGTATGTGGAACTCGTTTTACAGAGCTGGACATGATCCTCGTGTTCAAAATCTTCTATGAAGTATTCGAAGGAGGAACCCGCCTTGCAATGCCGAAGACAATCTGCGTGCCGGACTCATCGTCATTGAAGCCTGGTTCAGGGGCTATTGAGGGAGTCCTGGATTAGGGGGTATCTGGACAGCCGGACTATATCCTTTGACTGGACTGTTGTACTATGAAGATACAAGATTGAAGACTTCGTCCCGTGTCCGGATGGGACTCTCCTTGTCATGGAAGGCAAGCTTGGCGATACGGATATGTAGATCTCCTTCCTTGTAACCGACTCTATGTAACCCTAGCCCCCTCCGGTGTCTATATAAACCGGAGGGTTTAACCCGTAGGGCTAACAACAACAATCATACCATAGGCTAGCTTCTAGGGTTTAGCCTCTTCGATCTTGTGGTAGATCAACTCTTGTACTACTCATATTATCAAGAACAATCAAGCAGGACGTAGGGTATTACGTCCATCAAGATGGCCCGAACCTGGGTAAACATCGTGCCCCCCTGCCTCCTATTATCATCCACCTAGATGCATAGTTCGGGACCCCCTACCCGAGATCCGCCGGTTTTGACACCGACAGCGACCATCACGTTTCATCCACTACCACTCGCAATTCCCATGACGCCGCTCCAACCCACGACACCACGTCTCCTGACGTGCCCTCACCCCTCTCGGCCGCACCGCCCCTCTGCCTTTGTGTGCATGACATGTGGGCCACCTTAAATGCGGCGAGCATCAAGTTTCTACCACAGCCCCATGCGATTCCCATGACACCGCATGAACCCATGACACCGCACGTCCCCCGACCTGCGGCTCACCCCTCTCGGCCCCACTGCCCCTCTGCCATCGGGAGCATTACATGTGGACCAGCCACCTATTGGGTCCACATGTTATTGACTCAAAGGCAGGTGTAGTAAGGCGCTGAAGCTCAGTCCCAAGGGCCCTGAGAGGGAAATGTAACTCCTGCACCAGGCTGGTGCTACTGCTGCATGAACTCGTGCCAAACTCGAGATTTGTTTCTTTACTATACATGCACGCAACGATTTAATGGACATTGTAATCTCAACATGTGATGGGGAGCTCTAAATTTGAATTTGAAACTTATAAAACGAAAAGATTCAAAACAAATAAACTGGGAGATAGGGAGTATATCATAGGATGTGTCCCATACGAAACAAGTCCCCTGGTTTGTCACCGCGAAGATGCGGTTAGAAAGGAGCACAGCGTCTTCGTACTCGTACGACAACAAATCGGCCGCAGAAAGCATGGTCCACCTTTGACCGCCATGTGCAAGGTTCGTGCTATCTTATTCAATCTCACCGTGGTTCCATCGTACCAATTCATGCGGTGGCCCGTTGCATGGCTGATCCCAATGTTGGACAAAGGTTCTACGGGAATGGTGTCACCGTTGTAAATGTTGTGCAAATTGATATTGGTACCCTCTCGTACATATGCAAGCCAATCTCCACTCGCACCAAGCCTAACCTATGAAACAGTGGGCAGGGGGAGAATTAGGAAATGGACACGGAAGTAGTCTTTAGAATGCATTTACTACGTGATCAAACTCATCTTACCTGCTCATTGGAGGAAATCCGAGTGCCGCGCTGGAGAGACCCCCAAGGAAACATCCTCGTGCGTTCCACGGAACATCAAGATGCATTTGTATGAGTAGTTTATCTTGTGAGAGAAAAGGATGAATGTGGGAAGGCCTCTAGATATAGATATAGACACTACTACTACCAATGTGCTGGCCCGTGCGTTGCAATGGATCCAAAGTAGTAGAATAATACTTGTTCACGTGCTTGAAATATAAACACTCTAGTTTTGATATACATGTGTCAGCAGACATGACAACTTGTCCATGGAAGTTGAACCACGGCGACCATCACGTTTCTTGTTTCTACCACTGCCACACGCACACGCGATTCCCACGACGCCGCTCCAACCCTACCTGTCGGCACGACGTCCCCTGACGTGGACATGGATCCTCTGACGTGGCTATCACTGCCTTACCCTGCCTTTCCTTCGCTGACAGGTGGGACCCACTGTAACGCCCCGAGACTGATGTGCCAGTTGTCGTCCGGTTATTCGCCGCCGTTGCCATGTCTTTCGCTTGCGTGTTGCATCTTGTCATGTCATCATGTGCATTGCATCATCATGTTTTCAAAACTTGCATCCGTCCGGGTCTCCCCGTCCCTTCCGCTGTCCGTTCTGAGTCCAACCACACTTGCACGCGCCCGCGGCATGTCCGAAATAGTATTTTACAAGTGGCCAGAAAATGTTCTCGGAATGGGATGAAAGTTGGCGTGCGGTGTTGTTATGTTGTCAGTAGGTCGCCTGCCAAGTTTCATCGCATTCACAGCTCGTTTAATAGCCCAACCGTTAAACTATAGTGGGAATATAGCCGGTCTAACGTCGGACGTTTTCGGTCTCTGAAAACAGTCACTGGGCCTTCCCCTCTCTTCTCTTCTCTCAGCTCGAGACCGCCTACACAGCTCACTACCTACCGCCAGGCCCAACCTAACCTCTCTCGTTAGCCCGCAGCCCCCCTCGCGCGCGTCCGAAAGTTGTCCCGGACCCGACCCAGGCAGTCGTCACCGTTGTGTCTGGGTCATCTCCAAACGTCTACAAAACGTCACCGTTTTATTATTTGGACTCCCTAGCTATTTTATTTGCGACCGTCCGATTACGATCGTAGGGGTCCGATAGCCCCTAACTATTTCCACCTGCTATATATATACGGACCCAACCCTAAAAACTAGGGGCTTGTCCCTGCCGCCGCCGCCGCACTTATCTCCCAAATCCTCATGGGGGTCTCCCCGATCCACCTGCCCAACCAGCGCCGTCTCCTTTCCGTCCTTGTTTTCCACCGCCACCCAATCCATTCATCCAGCCCGCAATAGTGTCTCCCCTCGATGGCTCCAACGCTCCTGTTCAAGCCCTTCTGCCTCAATCCACCAGACGCCTAGCTCGCAGCGGCCAACGCACAGGAGAGGAGCTCCTGAATTCCCTTGCCCCGACCTGCTTCGCCCCACGGCCTCCTCCTTGTTGCCTTGGAGCCCGAGCGCGCCACCACCTCCTAGCGCTGCTGCCGGCGACCTTGCTGAATCAGGCCACGCCGGCCTGCCTTCGGCCACCTGCAGGCCAAGCCTGTCGCCGCTCTTTCCCTGCTCCTCTTCCTTCCTTCTCCTCCCAGCCTTACCTCGTTTTTCCTTTGCCTGTTTTCTCCATGGACAGGGATCACCAGGGCATCCGCTTCAATCTTCTGCGCCGCCTGGAGCTCCTCGACGCTGGCCGGATCGACGCAGTTCGCCGCCGCCAAGAGCTTCCTCGCGACAGATCTCACCTCCCGCGCCTGTCCTGGACAGGATCCGCGTCGCCGGATCTCGTCTGCGCCCGCTGCCACGTTCGTCTTTGTTCCGGAGCTCGAGTTGGAGCGCTGTACCTCGTCGCTGCTGCCCCACGCGCCTCCTCTGCCTGGCACGTTGACCGCGTCACCAGCCAGGTCGGCCGCATGAAGCCTCCTCTGCTCGTACCAGTCCGCCGACTGCGCCCGCGTGGACTCGAGCGAGTCCAGCGCTTCGGCCCAGCTTTGCCTCTGCTGCCCTCTCCCTCTGCTCCAGCGGGCCTTGGCCCATGGGTGAGGCAGCCCCCTTGTCCTTGTGCACTTTTGGGCCGGCCAGATTCGGCCCGGGACATATTTTTTTTCCGCAGTACGTTTTTGTCTATTATCCGCAGGATTGCAGTTTTACAGAAAAGCCCTCATACATCATGCATTTAATAACTTCACAACCGTGCATCGGATCCAAATAAATTATATATGAAAGTTTCTTAGTTTTTCATCTAGTTTCATAATAAGTCATTTTCATCTATGTTTAAAATGTTTAAAATCTTGTATGTTTAAATTTGCTTAAATAACTTGCTAAATGCTTTATTCCATAACTAAATAACTGTAGCTCCGAATTTAATAATCTTTATATGTAAATGGGGTAGAAAAATGCCGAGTTTAACATGGTGGCTTACTTTGCATGTTTATTAACTCTAAAATTGTGTTTAGGGCAGATCAGTACCAAACCAATATATGCATATGGGGATTTACTGGAATTTTTGTTCGTTGCTTCCGGCCTCATTTAAACTTGACTAGATAGGTAGTTTTATTTTGCTTCACCCTCTTGCCATGTTTAACAACATTTAGTATTGTTGGGTACATAAACAAGATCGAACCTAAACAAGTCATGTGGTGTTTCGTCAATATGCAACGGAGTTGCATATTGAGCTCCACTTAATTTGTAGGATTGCTTGTGCACTTTGCCATGCCATGTATCATTAAACCGGACATGCATCATTCTTGTTTGTGCATCATGCCATGCTTATATGGTGGTTGTTTACTATGTTGTTTGCTCCTTTCCGGTGTTGCTTCTTCGGGTTGGTTCCGATAACGTCGCGTTTGTGAGGAACCGTTCGACTACGTCCGTTTGTCTTCTTCATGGACTCGTTCTTCTTCCTTGCGGGATTTCAGGCAAGATGACCATACCCTCAAAATCACTTCTATCTTTGCTTGCTAGATGCTCACTCTTTTGCTATGCCTATGCTACGATACCTACCACTTGCTTATCATGCCTCCTATATTGTTGAACCAAGCCTCTAACCCACCTTGTCCTAGCAAACCGTTGTTTGGCTATGTTACCGCTTTGCTCAGCCCCTATTATAGCGTTGTTAGTTGCAGGTGAAGATTGGAGCTTGTTCCATGTTTGGAACATGGATATTTTGTTGGGATATCACAATATCTCTTGTTTAATTAATGCATCTATATACTTGGTAAAGGGTGGAAGGCTTGGCCTTATGCCTGGTGTTTTGTTCCACTCTTGCCGCCCTAGTTTCCGTCATATCGGTGTTATGTTCCCGCATTTTGCGTTCCTTACTCGGTTGGGTTATAATGGGAACCCCTTGACAGTTCGCTCTGAATAAAACTCCTCCAGCAAGGCCCAACATTGGTTTTACCATTTGCCACCTAGCCTTTTTTCCCTTGGGTTCTGCAGACTCAAGGGTCATCTTTATTTAAACCCCCGGGCCAGTGCTCCTCTGAGTGTTGGTCCAACCCAAAGCACCATGCAGGGCCATCCCTTGGCAACTTGGGTTACGTCGGCTCCTGTACGCTTAGCTTATCTCGTGTGCCCTGAGAACGAGATATGTGCAGCTCCTATTGGGATTTGTCGGCACAGTGGGTGGTCTTGCTGGACTTGTTTTACCATTGTCGAGGATGTCTTGTAGAACTGGGATACCGAGTCTGATCGGAATGTCTCGGGAGGAGGTCTATTCCTTCGTTGACCGTGAGAGCTTGTGATGGGCTAAGTTGGGACACCCCTGCAGGGATTTGAACTTTCAAAAGCCGTGCCCGCGGTTATGGGCAGATGGGAATTTGTTAATGTCCGGTTGTAGATAACTTGAACCTTAACTTAATTAAAATGAATCAATCGCGTGTGTAACCGTGATGGTCTCTTTCCGGCGGAGTCCGGGAAGTGAACACGGTTGTTGGAGTTATGCTTGACGTAGGTTGTTCTAGGATCACTTCTTGATCATAGTTTCTCGATCGTGCTTTGCCTTCTCTTCTCGCTCTCTTTTGCGTATGTTAGCCACCATATATGCTAGTCGCTTGCTGCAGCTCCACCTCTTACCTTTACCTTTCCCATAAGCTTAAATAGTCTTGATTGCGAGGGTGCGAGATTGCTGAGTCCCCGTGGCTCATAGATACTTCCAAAACCAGCTTGCAGGTGCCGATGAGTCCTTGCAGACGACGCAACCAAGCTCAAGGAGGAGCTCGATGAAGATCTTGTACTTCGTGTTGTTTTGTTCTAGTTGATCAGTAGTGGAGCCCAGTCGGGTCGATCGGGGACCTTTGTCGCATTTGGGGTTCTTCTTTTATTTCGGTTCCATAGTCAGACCTTGATTGTATCTGGTTGATGTAATGCTTTATTTATGTAATTGTGTGAAGTGGCGATTGTAAGCCAACTATGTATCTCTTTTCCCTTATGTATTACATGGGTTGTTTGTGAAGGTTACCTCACTTGCAACATTGCTTTCAATGCGGTTATGCCTCTAAGTCGTGCTTCGACACGTGGGAGATATAGCCGCATCGAGGGCGTTACAAGTTGGTATCAGAGCCTTCCCCGACCTTAGGAGCCCCATTGCTTGATCATTTTTAGCGGCTGAGTTGTGTCTAGAAAAATGTTTTGAGTCATTTAGGATTATATATATATCGGAGAGTTAGGAATTCTTTTTACTCCCCAGTCTCCTCATCGCTCTGGTAAGGCATCCTGACGTAGAGTTTTGACTCTTCTCTTCTCTAATTTCACTAAAAATTTTTAGGATCACGCGGGTATCTTGGAATCGTTCCTATGGTTTTATGACGAGAACATTGTCTTGGTGCCTCCTGTCAGGTGTTTTGTGGAAGTGTCCCAGGGAGTTGAGCTCTGAGGTGTTGTCGTCATAATTTTATCGTTGCAGTTCTGGAATACCTGAGTTTAGTACGCCGACATCGAAAATCTCTTTTATGCAGTTCGTTGGTGAGATAACCTCAACGCCACCCAGTACTGGGGCGGGAGTTCGGGAGTATTGCCATAACTTGTATAACGGATGCTTTTCGAAGGTTGAGGTAGACGATTTCCGAAGGTTTTCTTGGTTATGTGTTGAAGGATGGATACAGCTGGATGTAGGATTTGCTAGTTTGGGTGAGATATTATGCTTCCCCTGTATCCCCAACACCTGATTGCATAACCGGAAAATTTCGGGAGTTTATAAGTGGGAATTCAAGTAGCTCTTAGGATATCTTTCCGACAGATGTATGATATGAAATTGGGGTTCGACGTCTAGTGGTCCGCCTATTCACGGTTGGTTTTACAGTGGTCTCGTTGTGTCTTAAAGAGTCCTTGGCTATGCCGACTCGGGGACGCTTCGTATGTCATGTGCACTGCCTTGTACATGATGGTGTTGTACGATCGAGTCCGTGTAGGCCCCACCACGAAAACTTTGGACGAAATCTCTATCATATGTTTGTTCCGGCTTATTCTGCAAGCCAATCCTTTGTTTTGTTTTCAGTTGTGGTATTCGAGTTGCTTCGAAGTCAAATGTTGATTCCGTACCTTTCCCAAGTGGTGTTCTCATATTCCTATGTGAATACTAATCCTTCTCGATCATCGAGTTTGTCATTTCAATTTCTTTTCACCAGTGTGTTTCTCCTCAAGTGGATCCGATCATTTCAACATCTGCAAGATCAAGTATTAGCTCTCTCAACGGTGTTTGTTTCATCCTTCCCAAGTTGCCTTTGTTTTCCTGCCCTCCCTCCCTTGTTTTTCTTCAACGACTCAGATTTCTTAATCAAGTATCCATTTTACTGATGTGAAGTCTCTCCATTCTTTTCAATCAATATCCTTATCTGGTGATTCTCAAGAAGATTCTAACGGAGCTTCAAGTTCGTCACTCTTCACTCGTTCTCCTCTCCGCTGGATTCAAATCAAGCTTTTGGTGTTTGATCATATTCTTTTCCTTATTTCAAATGTCTTCTCTTGCCGGTGCACCTCTCAATCATTAACTTTTCGTTATTCATTTGTTCCGGAGTGCTAAAGATATATCGAAGATTCGTGTTTCCACTCTGCATTCATTCAAGATCTTTCAAGGTTGTTATCTCATTCAAGCCATTTAAATTCAACTGGTGCATTCTCTCTTTTAAATCGTTCAACGGTGTTTCTTTTGAGTGGGCCCTAACCCACAGGTCTTTTCCCAGGATCTTACCTGACTCTTCTTATTTTCCCGGAGTTATCCTAAATTCTTGTCAAAGTTTGACGTAAGAATGAATTATCATCAGTGAAATGCTTTTCACCAAGATCTTTCAAATTCTTTTCATCGCTGGTTTAACCTCTTCGTTTTGATTCTTCCGGAGTGTCTAAATAAATTCGTGGTGGTGTTTCTCGTCATCATTCTCAACATTTTAAGACCGAAGAAGAGTTTCTCTTTAATCTTGCTCCTTTCTCTTCAAGATTCGTGGTTCTAGCGATATGAACCTCTCATAGTTGTTTTCGATTGTTAGAATTCTTTTCACTCATCCAGAGTAATTCAGAGTATTTTCTGTTGGATTATCCGGAGCCCATCATCTAAGATTGATTCAGTCCAGCTTTCAGCTCGCATACTCTAAATCATACCGGTGCTTCGTTCAAGTGATCTTTAATCGGCTCGTGATCTCGTCGTTCTCATGTATCTAAATCCTCTCAAGCATCTTCGTGTATTTGCAAATTCTAACCGGTGATTCATCCCTTTACTTCGTTTATTTTAATTCTTACGGTGGTTCCTTCAAGAGTTTTCTTCCTTCGTGTATCATATCTATGCATTCATGCTTTCTAAATTCTACCGGTGGATCGTTGAAGACTTTCTCAAGTTTGCGCAATATCTATCTTAATCCTTTCTACGAGAATAAGTAGTATGCCAAATCCGTTGCTTGTCATCAATTTAAAATGGTGAAGGATAAGCATAATGTAATTCTTATTCTTGTTTCAACCAAGATATTAATTCCTTATTCCGGAGGCTCATCAAATTCTTGTTTCCGTTTGTTCATCTTTCTTTACCGGAGTGCCAAGTTTTCTCTTTATCTCATTGCTAAGGTCCATCTAATCATTGCAAGGTTTCACCTTGTGTTTTTCAACTTATCTTTCCTTTCGTTTGATCATTCTTTTATTACTGGAGTTCTTCATGAAGGTTCTACATGATGGGTTCATCAAGGACTTAATCAGTTCTCGAAGCGTTCATAAACTTTCTTTTCAGAGGAGCTCAAGTTTTTCTTCATCTTGCAATCCGGAGTTCAATCTTTCTTCCGTATCATTGGAGATGGTATTATGTCATTCTTAATAATTTGAGTTCATGTTTCATAACTCACATGTTGTTATGAATGAGGTATTTTAAATCCATCAACCTATTCGTTGGAATTATCTTGGGTTATATTCCACCTAAAGCTTTCCCTAAGGATTGTTGCTAATTATGGTGCTCATAAATGACCCAAGTTCTTCATTTATCCTCCCGGTGAGATAAGTTTCTCGTCTCCTTGTTCTTACCAATCAAATCTATTCCGTGAGTGGCAAGTTGTCACCTCATAATTTGAGTTGTATTCCATAAGACCATATCAAGCTTATTATTTTCGTTGTTGGTTTTCCAACAACTCCGTTCAACCCTTCTCCTAAAGATGCCTTTTCAGGCTCTTTTGTAGCAGAAGTTGGCATTGTCTTCTACATTCGTTTGTCTCAATTATCTTTACTCTACTCTTTCGTTCCGGAGGCATTGTGATGTTGCTCTCTGCAACCCATCTTCTTGTTTTGTCAGGATCGTGTTCTTTTCGTCCTTATCCTTTTAACCGGAGTGTCGTGCCTGCTTTTCGAATTTTTCCCATTCTGCCAAGTTTTGCCTCCCTTCTTAGACGGAGTGCTGCTCAAATTATATCATTCTTAATCCTTCTCTATCTTGTTTTAACTGGAGTGGTTTCAATATACATCTTGCCCTTCAACCTCAAGGTTTTTCACAATGTTCTTTGTCCCTCTTTTCTAACGGAGAGTTTTCAACTTCGTTCATCACCGTGGTATTCTTTTCTCGAAATGTCTTAACCTTTTCAAGGCTCGTGGTTTCACTCGTTTGTCAAAGAAGCAACTTAGTTTTACCTCTTCTCTTTCTCTTTCGTTTTTCCCTCCGGTGCCATTCTAGATCTCGGGACGAGATCCTCTTGTAGTGGTGGAGTGTTGTAACGCCCCGAGACTGATGTGCCAGTTGTCGTCCAGTTATTCGCCGCCGTTGCCATGTCATTCGCTTGCGTGTTGCATCTTGTCATGTCATCATGTGCATTGCATCATCATGTTTTCAAAACTTGCATCCGTCCGGGTCTCCCCGTCCCTTCCGTTGTCCGTTCTGAGTCCAACCACACTTGCATGCGCCCGCGACATGTCCGAAATAGTATTTTATAAGTGGCCAGAAAATGTTCTCGGAATGGGATGAAAGTTGGCGTGCGGTGTTGTTATGTTGTCAGTATGTCGCCTGCCAAGTTTCATCACATTCGGAGCTCGTTTAATAGCCCAACCGTTAAACTATAGCGGCAATATAGCCGGTCTAACGTCGGATGTTTTCGGTCTCCGAAAACAGTCGCCGGGCCTTCCCCTCTCTTCTCTTCTCTCAGCTCGAGACCGCCTACACAGCTCACTACCTACCGCCAGGCCCAACCTAACCTCTCTCGTTAGCCCGCAGCCCCCCTCGCGCGCGTCCAAAAGTTGTCCCGGACCCGACCCGGGCAGTCGTCACCGTTGTGTCCGGGTCATCTCCAAACGTCTACAAAACGTCACCGTTTTCTTATTTGGACTCCCTAGCTATTTTATTCGCGACCGTCCGATTACGATCTTAGGGGTCCGATAGCCCCTAACTATTTCCACCTGCTATTTATATACGGACCCAACCCTAAAAACTAAGGGCTTGTCCCTGCCGCCGCCGCCGCACTTATCTCCCAAATCCTCATCGGGGTCTCCCCGATCCACCTGCCGAACCAGCGCCGTCTCCTTTCCGTCCTTGTTTTCCACCGCCACCCAATCCATTCATCCAGCCCGCAACCGTGTCTCCCCTCGATGGCTCCATCGCTCCTATTCGAGCCCTTCTGCCTCAATCCACCAGACGCCTAGCTCGCAATGGCCAAAGCACAGGAGAGGAGCTCCTGAATTCCCTTGCCCCGACCTGCTTCGCCCCACGGCCTCCTCCTCGTTGCCTTGGAGCCCGAGCGCGCCACCACCTCCTAGCGCGCTGCCGGCGACCTCGCTGAATCAGGCCATGCCGGCCTGCCTTCGGCCACCTGCAGGCCAAGCCCGTCGCTGCTCTTTCCCTGCTCCTCTTCCTTCCTTCTCCTCCCAGCCTTACCTCGTTTTTCCTTTGCCTGTTTTCTCCATGGACAGGGATCACCAGGGCACCGCTTTAATCTTCTGCGCCGCCCGGAGCTCCTCGATGCTGGCCGGATCGACGCAGTTCGCCGCCGCCAAGAGCTTCCTCGCGACAGATCTCACCTCCCGCGCCTGTCCTGGACAGGATCCGCGTCGCCGGATCTCGTCTGCGCCCGCTGCCACGTTCGTCTTTGTTCCGGAGCTCGAGTTGGAGCGCTATACCTCGTCGCTGCTGCCCCACGCGCCTCCTCTGCCTGGCGCGTTGACCGCGTCGCCAGCCACGTCAGCCGCATGAAGCCTCCTCTGCTCGTACCAGTCCGCCGACTGCGCCCGCGTGGACTCGAGCGAGTCCAGCGCTTCGGCCCAGCTTTGCCTCTGCCGACCTCTCCCTCTGCTCCAGCGGGCCTTGGCCCATGGGTGAGGCAGCCCCTTTGTCCCTATGCACTTTTGGGCCGGCCAGATTCGGCCCGGGACATATTTTTTTTCCGCAGTATGTTTTTGTCTATTATCCGCCGGATTGCAGTTTTACAGAAAAGCCCTCATACATCATGCATTTAATAACTTCACAACCGTGCATCGGATCCAAATAAATTATATATGAAAGTTGCTTAGTTTTTCATCTAGTTTCATAATAAGTCATTTTCATCTATGTTTAAAATGTTTAAAATCTTGTTTGTTTAAATTTGCTTAAATAACTTGCTAAAATGCTTTATTCCATAACTAAATAACCGTAGCTCCGAATTTAATAATCTTTATATGTAAATGGGGTAGAAAAATGCCGAGTTTAACATGGTGGCTTACTTTGCATGTTTATTAACTCTAAAATTGTGTTTAGGGCAGATCAGTACCAAACCAATATATGCATATGGGGATTTACCGGAATTGTTGTTCGTTGCTTCCGGCCTCATTTAAACTTGACTAGATAGGTAGTTTTATTTTTCTTCACCCTCTTGCCATGTTTAACAACATTTAATATTGTTGGGTACATAAACGAGATCGAACCTAAACAAGTCATGTGGTGTTTCGTCAATATGCAACGGATTTGCATATTGAGCTCCACTTAATTTGTAGGATTGCTTGTGCACTTTGCCATGCCATGTATCATTAAACCGGACATGCATCATTCTTGTTTGCGCATCATGCCATGCTTATGTGGTGGTTGTTTACTATGTTGTTTGCTCCTTTTCGGTGTTGCTTCTTCGGGTTGGTTCCGATAACGTCGCGTTTGTGAGGAACCGTTCGACTACGTCTGTTTGTCTTCTTCATGGACTCGTTCTTCTTCCTTGCGGGATTTCAGGCAAGATGACCATAGCCTCGAAATCACTTCTATCTTTGCTTGCTAGATGCTCGCTCTTTTGCGATGCCTATGCTACGATACCTACCACTTGCTTATCATGCCTCCTATATTGTTGAACCAAGCCTCTAACCCACCTTGTCCTAGCAAACCGTTGTTTGGCTATGTTACCGCTTTGCTCAGCCCCTATTATAGCGTTGTTAGTTGCAGGTGAAGATTGGAGCTTGTCCATGTTTGGAACATGGATATTTTGTTGGGATATCACAATATCTCTTACTTAATTAATGCATCTATATACTTGGTAAAGGGTGGAAGGCTCGGCCTTATTCTTGGTGTTTTGTTCCACTCTTGCCGCCCTAGTTTCCGTCATATCGGTGTTATGTTCCCGGATTTTGCGTTCCTTACGCGGTTGGGTTATAATGGGAACCCCTTGACAGTTCGCTCTGAATAAAACTCCTCCAGCAAGGCCCAACATTGGTTTTACCATTTGCCACCTAGCCTTTTTTTCCCTTGGGTTCTGCAGACTCAAGGGTCATCTTTATTTAAACCCCCGGGCCAGTGCTCCTCTGAGTGTTGGTCCAACCCAGAGCACCGTGCAGGGCCATCCCTTGGCAACTTGGGTTACGTCGGCTCCTGTACCCTTAGCTTATCTGGTGTGCCCTAAGAACGAGATATGTGCAGCTCCTATTGGGATTTGTCGGCATAGCGGGTGGTCTTGCTGGACTTGTTTTACCATTGTCGAGGATGTCTTGTAGAACCGGGATACCGAGTCTGATCTGAATGTCTCGAGAGGAGGTCTATTCCTTCGTTGACCGTGAGAGCTTGTGATGGGCTAAGTTGGGACACCCCTGCAGGGATTTGAACTTTCGAAAGCCGTGCCCGCGGTTATGGGCAGATGGGAATTTGTTAATGTCCGGTTGTAGATAACTTGAACTTTAACTTAATTAAAATGAATCAATCGCGTGTGTAACCGTGATGGTCTCTTTCCGGCGGAGTCCGGGAAGTGAACACGGTTGTTGGAGTTATGCTTGACGTAGGTTGTTCTAGGATCACTTCTTGATCATAGTTTCTCGATCGTGCTTTGCCTTCTCTTCTCGCTCTCTTTTGCATATGTTAGCCACCATATATGCTAGTCGCTTGCTGCAGCTCCACTTCTTACCTTTACCTTTCCCATAAGCTTAAATAGTCTTGATCACGAGGGTGCGAGATTGCTGAGTCCCTGTGGCTCACAGATACTTCCAAAACCAGCTTGCAGGTGCCGATGAGTCCGTGCAGACGACGCAACCAAGCTCAAGGAGGAGCTCGATGAAGTTCTTGTCCTTCGTGTTGTTTCGTTCTAGTTGATCAGTAGTGGAGCCCAGTCGGGTCGATCGGGGACCTTTGTCGCATTTGGGGTTCTTCTTTTATTTTGGTTCCGTAGTCGGACCTTGAATGTATCTGGTTGATGTAATGCTTTATTTATGTAATTGTGTGAAGTGGTGATTGTAAGCCAACTATGTATCTCTTTTCCCTTATGTATTACATGGGTTGTTTGCGAAGGTTACCTCACTTGCGACATTGCTTTCAATGCGGTTATGCCTCTAAGTCGTGCTTTGACACGTGGGAGATATAGCCGCATCGAGGGCGTTACACCCACACTTGGGGGTCCCACATGCCAGTGAAAGAATGGTAGGATTGTTCACGTCAGGGGATCCTCATCCCCCCGACGTGCGCCTCATCCCTATCGGCCCCGCTGCTGCTCTACCTTTGTGTGCATGACATGCGGGCCAGCTGAACTACGGCGACCATCAACTTTCTACCACAGCCACACCCGATTGGACGCGGTTTGCCTGCTTCGCTGCCGTGCTCCGATCCTTACTCCCGGACCATAGAATTTTCATCCAGAAGCTGTGACACATCTTGTCCCGGGCATCAATCCTCACCTGGAGTACTTCTGTACTATAGGTAGTACCCGTTAGTGTGGCCATGTACGCCTCGTAATGCCCTGATGCCCAGCTGTGGCACCCTCGCCACGGCTACGCCACCACTGGCCGGTTCATCTCGAACGAGTGAGTCACGAACCACACCACCACCATGAGAATGACATGTGGGTCAGCCACATGTAAGGTCCGCATGTCATTGACTCATAGGCCGGGCACTAAGCCACTAAAGTTTGGTCCCTTGGGCCCCGAGAGGGAAATGTAACTCCCGCGGCAGGCCTTGTGGTGCTCCCGCAGTACGAGCTCGTGCCAAACCCGGAATTTGTTTCTTACTAATACTCCCAACTACTAGTAAGGTACACGTGCATTGCACGCATGAGATTCTGGTGGTTTGTGCATTATGCTTCTACATGTGGAGTCTTCTAGATTCTACATGTGGCAAAATCTGTTGGAATGCAGATGATATCCAACGACCAGTAGTGCTCGGATTTGCCATCTTTGTACCATCGGATTGGCTTCATCCAATGACCAACTTTCGAAGTTATTCACACACTATATATGTTTGGTTTGCAGCCTAAGGTTGCCACGCCTAAGCTTAGGCATGCCACAAGTGTGTTTGGTTGCGTTCTCGTCTCAGCATAGTTGTTCCCTCTTCATGCATGCTCAACTCAACACCCCTCTTCATGTATGCCCTCTTCATGCATGCTTCTAGTGTATTTGTGCTAAGCTAGTGTGGACTCATGCACCCTCCATACACTCTACCAAACACCCAAAAGTGGGTCGAGAAGGGAACTCTTGGGATCATGCACCCTTCATACACCCTACTAAACACACCAGACATGTGTTTGGTTCATTGCTGCACTTGTGGCTTGCCACACTTTTCTAGCTACATGGTCCACATGTCATAGACTCAACTTCTTGCCAAATCTTGCCACACTTGTGGTGGCCATTTTGTTAGCCACATTTTTTGTGGCAGACACAGTTTGCCTAAGCTTAGTTGTGGCAAAGTTAGTCATGAATGAAGTTCAACCATGGAGTCTTCTAGATTCTACATGTGGCCGAATCTGGTGGAATGTAGATGATATCTAACGACCAGTAGTGCTCGGATTTGCCATATTTGTACCATCGGATTGGCTTCATCCAACGACCAACTTTCAAAGTTATTCACACACTATATAGGGGGTGTAGATATAGATGTGCCGGCCCATTGCAATGTATCCAAAGTATATCTATTTAGTGGAGTGCACTCTAAACACATTATCTATTTATTTTTCTCTAACCTTTCGTAGCCATGCAACCAAGCCAAATAAGCTTCATGGGTTCCCCCCACATCATATTATTCATACTATGTTGACTGGAAAAAAGATAAATTACCCAAAACAAGATCTTCCCCCTTTTTTTGTTCCTATGATGATGTGCCGTGCACGTACCTAGTAGTTGTATAGTGGTAGTACTAGTTGTATAGTACAAACTTGGTACTAGTAGGAGTAGAGTAGTATGGAATGCTCCTACTCTATCAACGAGCCCCATCTGACACCAAATTTCTTGGCTTCCGTGCTACAACTAGATCTTCCCCATGTTTCTGTTTTCCAACCCATCGACGGGCGGGGTGCGGTTTGCCAATAGTCGATTTGCTCAATGGTGGTGCCACATGAAAGTGAAAATGGTAGGCAACACGCCTTCCCTAAGCTATGGGTTGTGCCAGACGGGCCGTGGAGTACTCCTGATTCCCGGGCGTGTGTGGGGGGAGTGCGACGGGAACACAACATGCCTTTTCCTTTTACTAGCAATGTGCCCGTGCGTTGCGACGAATCCGAAGTAGTAGAATAGTAGTACTTGTTCACAAACTTGAAAGAAATCACTCTTGTTTTGATATACTCCTAATATATTACTCCCTCCGTTCCTAAATATTTGTCTTTTTAAAGATTTCAAATGGACTATCCCATACGGGTTATATAGACATATTTTGAAGTGTAGATTCACTCATTTTGCTCCGTATGTAGTCACTTATTAAAATCTCTAGAAAGAAAAATATTTAGGGACGGAGGGAGTACTTTTCACTCAAAATATATTTCTTAAGCTGTTTTGATGATGTGAGGGAGGGATGTGGTTTCTCTCAAGATAATAAGGGGTTTTCTGCAAATTCAAGCAGAGAAGTGGGCTATTGTTGTAAAAATGCCACAACTTACCTCACAACCGTTAGATGCAGATCTAATGGTCAGAAACGACGGATGGCAGACACACCACCATCACAAACTGAGTCTTTTACAGGAGTAGGAGTAGTGAAACATGTATAAATTGTAACATTTTGGTTCTGCTCCTTGGCATGATCGATAGATAGAAATAACGATTGGAAACGCTAGGGCGGGGCTATTTCCGCCAGATAAGCAGGGTACGTAGTAGCTAGGTTGGCGCATTGTCGGTTTGGTCACACGCGGTCTGACATGTTCTAGTGTTTCTAGCAAGATGCCTGCGCATTGCACGGAGTTGATGGAAAAGGTAAGCACAACTTATAAATTGACGGACGGAGTACTAGTTACAGTGATGCATATAATTAAGCAAAGGTATCGCACATGTCGGTATTGACTGGAATGAGAATGCAACAGCAGAATAAGAATTAAGGCCATGATCATGATGCGATCGCAGTGGTGGTTACAGAAGGCAAGAAGAAAGATGCATCCATCAACGTACGACCTCCTCCTCCTCAACTTAGTGCGCCGGGCCACCGACCGGTGGCTAAGGAGCAGCGGCTTTTGTGGCGAGGTTGAGGTGCTTCTCAGCAAAGGCATCCAAGGCTTCCAGCCGGTTGAGGAAGGCCAACATCATAGCGTCCTCACTGGCCTTGTAGATACCTATGTACATGATTTTCTCATATACGTGGATGCGTAGGTTGACGAATTCTTGCAGGGCGAGGCGCCTCGCGGCGAGCGCGACCTCTAGGTGGACATTCTTCGTGGTGTCGGCGGGCAGTCGCAGGGCCACCAGTGCTTCAAAGAGGTTCCAGCCATGGAGGCCGATTAGAGTGGCAGGCAATGAGGAGCCCGGGCGCAGGCTGGAGGAGTACGGCGATGTTGTCCGCGAGCTTCTTGAGGACGGTGAACTTGTTGGTGGTGGCAACGATCATCTGGTCCAACCGAGAGTCGTAGTTGGCCTCGACAGAGGCCATCCACCAGCCGGTCATCAACACCGTCTGGAGACAACCCTCGGTGCCATGCCGCAGGACGGCATCGTGGACCATCTAGCACAGCCGCTGGCCGCTCGCGTGCATCGCCGCCATGGGTCTGGAGAGAGGACTTTTGCGCGTAGTGTAGGTGCTTAGGCAAATGCTTAGATGCGTACGATGTGGTAGATGCATTGGAATGGAGGGGCGCCTTTATATGAGGGCAAACTACGTTGCATTCACATCGTGCAGCCTCTTTTCCATGTCCTCCTCCCATTACTTCTCTCATGCATTAATTGAAGGAGGATGCATTGGCCGATCAACATTTCGGGAACCGCTACTCCCTCCCTCGTCTGCATTAAAGCCGTATCGGGAACTGCGCCGCCCGCTGTCAAATCGAATAGTACTGCACCCTTGCTACACGCCCGACTGAACACGCCTCCTCGCCTCCATTAAACCCGCATGCAAACCGAGAAACCTACTTTGGCCAAACGTCCGTTCATGAGCGGGACGAAATTAAACGCAACACCGGCCGAGCTGTTCCCGTCCGCCCTCAGTTTAAACGAAGCCAGACGCCGACCAAGCTCCTACCGTCCGACCTCTATTTACACGAGGCCAGATAGACAGTGGGCAAGAATCGCACCCCTCCTCCGCTCCCCCATCTCATCCTTCACCATTTTCTCCACTCTTCCGATGGCTTCCGAGGAGCCGTTCTGTAACGCCCTCGATGCGGCTATAGCTCCCACGTGTTGAGGCACGACTTAGAGACATAACCGCATTGAAAGCAATGTCACAAGTTAGGCAATCATCACAACATCCCAGGTAATATAAATAATAAAGGGGGGATACATAGTTGGCTTACACTCGCCACATCAATCAAATTACATAAATAGCATTACAACATTCAAACACTCATGGCCCGACTACGGTGCCAAAATAAAAGATAACCCAACATGCGACACGGCCCTGATCACCCCCAACTGGGCACCACTACTGATCATCAGGGAAAGACACGTAGTATCGCTGAGAGTCCTCGTCAAACTCCCACTTGAGCTCAAGCGTGTCACCTGGAGCGGAATCATCAGGCCCCGCATCTGGTTTGGAAGTAATCTGTGAGCCACAGGGACTCAGCAATCTCGCACCCTCGCGACCAAGACTATTTAAGCTTAATAGGAAAGGCAAGGTAAATAGGTGGAGCTGCAGCAAGCGACTAGCATATATGGTGGCTATCCTGTTCGCAAAAGAGAGCGAGAAGAGGAGGCAAAGCGCGAACGAATAACTAGAGGGTAACCTGCGGCAAGCATTACTCCAACACCATGTTCACTTCCCGGACTCCACCGAGAAGAGACCATCACGGTAACTCACACTGTTGATTCATTTTAATTAAGTTAAGGTTCAAGTTATCTACAGCCGGACATTAACAAATTCCCATCTGCCCATACCCACGGGCACGGCTTTCGAAAGTTCAAATCCCTGTAGGGGAGTCCCAACTTAGCCCATGACAAGCTCTCACGGTCAATGAAGGAATAGACCTCCTCCCGAGACGTTCCGATCAGACTCGGTATCTCGGTTCTTCAAGACACTTTGACATGTTAAAACAAGTCCAGCAACACCGCCCGAATGTGCCGACAAATCCCGATAGGAGCTGCACATATGTCGTTCTCAGGGCACACTCAGATGAGACATCCTACGAGTAAAACCAACCCTCAAGTTGCCCCGAGGTGGCCCCGCAGTCTACTCGGTCGGACCAACACTCAGAGGAGCACTGGCCCCGGGGGGGGGGGGGGTTAAATAAGATGACCCTCGGGCTCCAGAAACCCAAGGGAAAAAGAGGCTAGGTGGAAAATGGTAAAACCAAGGTTGGGCATTGCTGGAAAAGCTTTAATCAAGGCGAACTATCAAGGGGTTCCCATTATAACCCAACCGCGTAAGGAACGCAAAATCCGGGAACATAACACCGATATGACGGAAACTAGGGCGGCAAGAGTGGAACAAAACACTAGGCGAGAGGCCGACCCGTCCACCCTTTACCAAGTATATAGATGCATTAAGATAACATGGCAATATAATGATATCCCAACAAGTAAATAATGTTCCAACAAGGAATGGTCTCCAATCTTCACCTGCAACTAGCAACGCTATATGAGGGGCTGAGCAAAGCGGTAACATAGGCAATCAACGGTTTGCTAGGACATGGTGGGTTAGAGGTTTGACATGGCAATTTGGGAGGCATGATAAGCAAGTGATAGGCATCGTAGCATAGGCATAGCATAAGAGCGAGCATCTAGCAAAGCAAAGATAGTAGTGATTTCGAGGGTATGATCATCTTGCCTGCAAAGTTGTCAGAGTTGACTGGATCCTCGAAAGCAAACTCAATGGGCTCCTCGTTAGCGAACTCGTCTCCCGGCTCTACCCAAACAAGACAAACAAGCAACAAGGACACAATCAACCACGTGTAAGGCTCAAACAATATGATGCAAAGATGGTATGCTATGCGGGATGCGATGCGGGATGCATATGCAAGATGTGACAAGGAATGCATGAACCTGACCTCAACATGGAAATCCAAGTGTTCCACTGGAAAAATGAGATGAAATCGCTTGAAAACAATATAAAGAACGCCGGAATTGGAGTTACGGTTTGGAAATGGCAAGCGATTCAAATATGACCACGTTTTGCGATTTACAGCAAGTAGCCATCTAAATGAAATGAGATGAACATACTACAACACTCAAACATGGCATCAAAATACATGGCAGGGATCCATTCATGATGCTTAACAAAAGTCTAGCACTGAGCTACGGCCAATTCATCCATTAACAGGTTCAAACAAGCATGGCAAAAATGCATTTGACAAACAGATCTCAGACTTAGTGAAATTAACACTTGTCTGGAATTTCAGATCAGATAGCACTCTTCGGAGCATGAAAACTATATGCTACACGACCTGAACATGGCAAAGTAAAGCATGGCATGGATCTACTCAAAAAGCTTAACAAAAGTCCCTTAGTGACCTTGAGCCAAAAGGGATCAGAAAATACATTTGCAAGCATGTGAACATGGCAAAAACATAATCAGATCACAGACTTAGTGAAAACTGGAGCATGCTGAAACAGATATCAAGTAGGCATGTTTACGAGCTAGATGCACTCACTACAGAGCAAGTCATGGAAAACTAAGCATACACCCATCAAGAATACACAAAATACAAGCTAGAAATGGCAAGAACAATAACATAGCATGCACGGATCAACTACAACATCATCGGCAAAATCGCTAACAAGTAGACAATCTGCCCAGATTCACGAAATGACAAAAGTAGAGCTCGATTAACTCAAGCTAGGGTGCTCCATAATTGCAAACAAGGACATGGATGGATAGAGAACCACAAGATTAACAAAACATCCTTACTGATCATCCTTAAAAGGGGAACGGATCACTAGGAAACAACATGAACATATGGCCATATGAGATAAACAGCTCAAGGACTTAGTGCAAATGCTAAGTCCCTGAAATCAGCATTAACAAGTGCCTCACTTTGCAAGCTCGCGCTAGTCACCACACACATCACAAAAAATACATGGGTTGCACCTCTGGAAAGATGGCAAAACCCTTAACAAAACATATGTAGAAGTCAGGGGCATATCATGCACACATTAATCATGGCAAAAATGACAAATATCTAAATGGAGCAGCAGATCTGTCAATTATCTCAAGTAGCCCTCTTCTAACAACATTTCGGGCATCAAGATAAACTTAAATGAAAATGATGCAATGAGATGAAATGATGTACTCTCTGAGGCGAACATTATGATATGCTATATGCCCAAAACGGAGCTACGGATGAGGAGTTACGACACAATGAACAAGGGCATATGAACTAGGGTTAGGGAGAAAGTCAACCGTCGTTTTGGATCTCAGATCCAGATCCGGGGCACGTTTCGGGCCGCGGGGGCTCTCCCTGGGCCTGAGCGGGCCGGCGGCGGGGGAGAGAAGGCGGCGACATGTGGCGGGCGCTGAGTGGCGGCGGTTGCCGGCGAACATTGTCCGGCGCGGGCCGGACACGTCCGGTGCGGCGGATCTGGGGTTTTTTTAGGGTTTCGGGGAGGGGATCCGAGATTTGGAATGGGGGGGGGTCTTTATATAGGCATAGAGGGAGCTAGGAGTGTCCAAAAGAGGTGCGGTTTTCGGCCACGCAATCGTGATCGAACGCTCTAGATGATGGAGAGGGTTTTGGTGGGTTTTGGGCCAAATTGGAAGGGTGTTGGGCTGCAACACACACGAGGCCTTTTCGGTCCCTCGGTTAACCGTTGGAGTATCAAATGAAGTCCAAATGATACAAAACTTGATAGGCGGTCTACCGGTAGTAAACCAAGGCCGCTTGGCAAGTCTCGGTCCAATCCGGAAATGTTTAATCCCCACACCAAAAGAAAGGTAGAAATGACCACCGGAGGAGAACGGAGCGCCGGAATGCAAAACGGACAACGGGGAAAATGCTCGAATGCATGAGATGAACACGTATGCAAATGCAATGCACATGATGACATGATATGAGATGCATGACAACGAGAACAACACACGGAGACAAAAACCCGAACCCGAGAAAATAAAATAACTTAACACCGGAAACGGCAAGAGTTGGAGTACATATTGGGTAACTTACATCCGGGGTGTTACAACACTCCACCACTATGAAAGGATCTCGTCCCGAGATCTAGGACTGAAAGAACGCCGGGTACTCAGAACGGAGGTGGTCCTGACGTTCCCAGGTAGCTTCACGGTCGGAATGGTGTGACCACTTGACTTTGAGGAATTTGATTGACTTGTTGCGAGTCTTGCGTTCAGTCTCTTCAAGAATATCAACTGGGTGCTCACGATAAGAGAGATCTTCTTGGAGCTCAATGTCCTCGAAGTTGACAGTGCGGTCAGGAGTCTTGAAGCACTTTCGGAGCTGAGAGACATGGAACACGTCATGAACATTTGCAAAGTTTGAAGGAAGCTCGAGTTGATAGGCAAGATCGCCTCTCTTGCTGACAATCTTGAAAGGTCCCACATATCTGGGGGCAAGCTTCCCATTGATACCGAAGCAATGAGTACCTTTCATTGGAGAGATGCGGAGGTAAACATGATCTCCGATCTCGAAAGCCAAATCATGGTGCTTACTATCATAGTATCTCTTCTGGCGGGATTGGGCTGCTTTGAGGTTATCTCGAATGACTTTGCACATTTCCTCTGCCTCTGTGATTAAGTCAATTCCGAGAAGCTGACGTTCACCGGTTTCGGACCAGTTGAGAGGGGTACGCACTTTCGGCCATACAGAATTTCAAATGGGGCCTTGCCCAAACTTGCTTGAAAACTGTTATTTTAGGAGAATTCAGCATATGGAAGACAATCCTCCCACTTCATGCCGAAGGAGATCATGCAAGCCCTGAGCATATCTTCGAGAATCTGATTGACACGCTCGACTTGACCGCTAGTTTGAGGATGGAAAGCTGTGCTGAAGCGGATGTTAGTGCCCATGGCCTTCTGAAAAGAATCCCAAAACTTGGAGGTAAAGATGCTGCCACGGTCTGAAGAGATCACTTGTGGGATACCGTGCAGAGAGACAATTCGAGAGGTATAGAGCTCCGCCAATTGAGCTGCAGTGATTGACTCTTTGATAGGCAGAAAGTGAGCCACTTTAGTGAGTTTGTCGATGACAACGAATATAGCATCATTGCCACGCTTGGACTTTGGAAACCCAGTCACGAAGTCCATTTCAATGTGGTCAAACTTCCATTCTGGATCGGCAAGAGGTTGGAGGAGACCCGCTGGCCTTTGGTGTTCTGCCTTCACTCTTCTGCAGACATCACATTCATTCACGAACTGAGCAATCTCGTGCTTCATTCGAGTCCACCAATAAGCCTGCTTGAGGTCCTGATACATCTTCGTGCTCCCAGGGTGGATGGAGAGGAGAGAATTGTGAGCCTCGTTCATGATCACTTTATGAAGTTCACCTTTGGGCACAACAATACGATCCTCGAAGAAGAGAGTATCCTTGTCATCAAGGCGGTAGCACTTGTAGTTGGGTTGACTCTTGGCAATCCCAATCTTCACCTTTTTCACCATAGCATCAAGAAGCTGGGCTTGGCGAATCTGGTCTTCCAAGGTAGGAGAGACTTGAAGGTTGGCGAGGAAACCTTGAGGAACAACTTGCAGATTAAGTTTGCGGAAAGCATCACAATGCTCGGGTTGATAAGGCTTGAGAATCAAACTGTTGCAATAAGCTTTCCTGCTCAATGCGTCAGCAATCACATTGGCCTTGCCTGGAGTATACTCGATACTCAGATTATACTCTTGAATCATTTCGACCCATCGAGTCTGCCTGAGGTTGAGATTAGGCTGAGTGAAGATGTACTTGAGACTCTTGTGGTCAGTGAAGATGTCCACTTTTCTTCCCAATAAGAGATGTCTCCAAGTCAAAAGAGCATGCCCAACTGCCGCCAACTCGAGATCATGAGTGGGGTAGTTCTTCTCGTTGGGCTTAAATTGGCGACAGGTATAAGCAACAACTTTCTTCTCTTGCATCAATACTGCGCCAAGACCTTGGAGAGAGGCATCACAAAAGACCTCGTACGGCTTGGATTCATCAGGCGGAGTTAGAACTGGAGCAGTGATCAATTTCTCTTTCAAAGTGTTGAAAGCAATGTCACACTCCAGAGACCAAACGTACTTGACGTGCTTCTGGAGAAGATTTTGAGAGAGGCTTCGCGATCTTGGAAAAGTTTTCAATGAATCTTCGGCAGGAGCTTGCGAGACCGAGGAAGCTACGGAGTTGCTTCACGTTCTGAGGAGGTTCCCAATTCACAATTGCAGACACCTTCTCAGGATTCACCGCAATGCCCTTGGCAGAAATGATATGACCAAGATAAAGAACCTCATCGAGCCAAAATTCGCACTTGGAGAACTTGGCGTAGAACTGGTGTTCCCTGAGCTTATCGAGTACCAAACGCAAGTGCTTGGTATGATCTTCCTTGTTCTTCGAGAAAACCAGAATGTCGTCGAGAGAGACCAGAACGAAGTCATTGGTGTAGGCGTTGAAGATGAAGTTCATCATGCAAGGGAACGTCCAAGGAGCGTTGACGAGGCCAAAATACATGACAGTGTATGCATATGAACCATAGCTTGTCCTGAAAGCCGTCTTGGGAATATCTTGTTCACGAATTCGAATATGATGATAACCCATACGGAGATCAAGCTTGGAGAATACTTGGGCACCTTTGAGTTGTTTGAACAGCTCGTTGATGTTGGGAAGTGGGTATTTGTTCTTGATAGTCTTCTTGTTCAATGGACGGTAATCAACACAAAGTCGGTCCATTCCATCCTTCTTCTTCACAAAAAGAACACCACAACCCCACGGAGAAGAACTAGGTCGGATGAGACCCATACGCTCTTGAATATCGAGTTGCTTCTTCAGCTCCTTCAACTCTTCAGGTCCGAGCTTGTAGGGACGCTTGCACACTGGTTCCGTGCCAGGCTCAAGATCGATGACGAATTCAACTGGCCGGTGCGGAGGCATTCCTGGAAGCTCTTCTAGAAAGACGTCTTGATATTCGCAAATGACTGGAATTTGCGAGATAGCATCCAGTTCACCCTTCTCATTGAGAGAAAACAGACGGATGGTATTATCCCAAGCGGCAAAGACAATTACATCCTCAGACGAATGAGTCAATTGAATCTGCCTGGGTGCACAGTCAAGATGTGCCTTGTGCTTAGGAAGCCAATCCATCCCGAGAATAAGATCAATATCCGAGTTACCAAGAACCACCGGAGAAGAAAGAAACTTGTAATCGCCCAACGTGATAGAGATATCGAGAGCAACCAAACTAGAAGTCAAAAGCTTGCCGGGAGAAACAACTTGCATGACTTTGGGCATGATCTCAGTATCAACATTGTGCTTCGATGCAAAAGGGCATGACAAGAAAGAATGCGATGCACCAGTATCAAAAAGTACTTTTGCAGGAACATCGTTGACAGGAAGGTTACCCATGATGACATCTGACGAGTCCTCTGCCTGAGCTACATTCATCAAGTTGACCTTGGCGTGCTTGGGGTTATGCTTGACCACAGCTGTACTTGCCGATCTCACAGGAGGAGGAGGAGGAAGACGCCTCTGGTTGAAACACTTGTTGGCATAGTGACCCTTCTGTTGGCACTTGTTGCACGTGACCTCTGAAAGCGGACGGTGATACGGAGCACTCGATCTTGGAGCTTGAGACGAAGTCTTGTTTTGAAAGCCAGGGTTGGGTGGGTGGGAAGATCCACTGCCACCATTGCTCTTCTGCTGATACGGCTGATGGAACGGAGGAGGAGGAAGCCAATACTTCTGCTGCTTGGCCACTTGAGTAGAGGAAGAAGGAGTAGTGTCTCTGACTCGCTTCTTGGAAGCATCACACCTCAATTGAGCAGCCTCTTGCTTCAATGCCATGTTGTAGAACTCATCGTACCTCAAGGGCTCAAAGAGAACAAGAGCTAGCTGAATTTCTTCTCTGAGACCACCCCTGAACTGGTATATCATGCTCTTCTCATCAGGGACATCCTGCTTAGCAAAGCGGGCGAGCTTCTGGAACAACTTGTTGTAGTCATAGACAGACAAAGAGCCTTGCTTCAGGTTGCGGAATTCCTCACGCTTGCTTTCAACCATGCTCTAAGGAATATGATGAGCTCTGAAATCTTGACGGAATTCATCTCAGGTAATCGCACGTCCACCTCTGGAATCCTTGTACTGCTGGAACCATTCTGCAGCTTGATCTTTTAGTTGGAAGGAAGCGAACTTGACAAAGTCCTCAGGCCTGACATTACTGCACTCGAAATGCTTGCACAGATCCACTAGCCAATCGTCAGCATCGGTTGCCTCAACACAATTGCTGAAAGTCTTTGGCCCGTTAGCAAGGAACTGGTTGAGTGTAGCAAAGTGATTCTGATTGTTGCCTTGGTTCCCTTGGTTGCCTTGATTGCGCTCTTGAAGAATTTGCATGATCAACTGTGTGTTTGCATTGGTTGCGGCCATCACAGCTTGCCATGCCTCCGGAGGAGGTGGAGGTGGTGGCGGATCTTGATTCTGATTCTGATTGGTGCTCTTAGCGGGAGCCATCCTGAAGAGGTTGACCACCGTTAGCACATAGACAGATAAATGAAGCTAAATCCAACGGAATGAAAATTGCAACATAAAGTCTTCACATCCGAACAAAATGAACGAATGCATTCCTCTTGAAATGGTCACATATCCATAAATTGAGAAGCCACTTAGAATTTAGGTAGAGAAATAAATCAACAAGGTACGGATCAAGAATGAATACTCGGTAAGAAATCCCAATCTCAAACCAAATATCCGTGGAAGAAGAACTAGAGCTACAAGAATTCCCACCTATGAAACTCCCGAACCTTTCCGGTTATGCAATCAGGTGTTGGGGATACAGGGGAAGCATAATATCTCACCCAAATCTAGCAAATCCTACATCCAGCTGTATCCATCCTTCAACACATAACCGAGAAAAACTTCGGAAACCATCTACCTCAACCTTTGAAAAGCATCCGTTATACAAGTTATGGCGATACTCCCGAACTCCCGCCCCAGTACTGGGTGGCGTCGAGGTTATCTCACCAACGAACTGCATAAAAGAGATTTTCGATGTCGGCGTACTAAACTCAGGTATAACAAAACCATCGGAACGATTCCAAGATACCCGCGTGATCCTAAATTTTTTTTAGTGAAATTTGAGAAGAGAAGAGTCAAAACTCTACGTCGGGGTGCCTTACTAGAGCGATGAGGAGACTGGGAAGTAAAAAGAATTCCTAACTCTCCGATATATAATTCCTAAAAGACTCAAAACGTTTTTCTAGACACAACTCGACTGCTAAAACGATCAAGCAATGGGGCTCCTAAGGTCGGGGAAGGCTCTGATTACCAACTTGTAACGCCCTCGATGCGGCTATAGCTCCCACGTGTTGAGGCACGACTTAGAGACATAAACGCATTGAAAGCAATGTCGCAAGTTAGGCAATCATCACAACATCGCAGGTAATATAAATAATAAAGGGGGGATACATAGTTGGCTTACACTCGCCACGTCAATCAAAGCACATAAATAGGATCACAACATTCAAACACTCATGGCCCGACTACGGTGCCAAAATAAAAGATAACCCAACATGGGACACGGTCCCGATCACCCCCAACTGGGCACCACTACTGATCATCAGGGAAAGACACGTAGTATCACTGAGAGTCCTCGTCGAACTCCCACTTGAGCTCAAGCGCGTCACCTGGAGCGGAATCATCAGGCCCCGCATCTGGTTTGGAAGTAATCTGTGAGCCACAGGGACTCAGCAATCTCGCACCCTCGCGATCAAGACTATTTAAGCTTAATAGGAAAGGCAAGGTAAATAGGTGGAGCTGCAACAAGCGACTAGCATATATGGTGGCTATCCTGTTCGCAAAAGAGAGCGAGAAGAGGAGGCAAAGTGCGAACGAATAACTAGAGGGCAACCTGCGGCAAGCATTACTCCAACACCGTGTTCACGTCCCGGACTCCGCCGAGAAGAGACCATCACGGTAACTCACACTGTTGATCATTTTAATTAAGTTAAGGTTCAAGTTATCTACAGCCAGACATTAACAAATTCCCATCTGCCCATAACCGCAGGCACGGATTTCGAAAGTTCAAATCCCTGCAGGGGAGTCCCAACTTAGCCCATGACAAGCTCTCACGGTCAATGAAGGAATAGACCTCCTCCCGAGACGTTCCGATCAGACTTGGTATCTCGGTTCTTCCAGACTCTTCGACAGGTTAAAACAAGTCCAGCAACACCGCCCGAATGTGCCGACAAATCCCGATAGGAGCTGCACATATCTCGTTCTCAGGGCACACTCAGATGAGACATCCTACGAGTAAAACCAACCCTCAAGTTGCCCCGAGGTGGCCCCGCAGTCTACTCGGTCAGACCAACACTCAGAGGAGCACTGGCCGGGGGGGGTTTAAATAAGATGACCCTCGGGCTCCGGAAACCCAAGGGAAAAAGAGGCTAGGTGGCAAATGGTAAAACCAAGGTTGGGCATTGCTGGAAAAGCTTTAATCAATGCGAACTATCAAGGGGTTCCCATTATAACCCAACCGCGTAAGGAACGCAAAATCCGGGAACATAACACAGATATGACGGAAACTAGGGCGGCAAGAGTGGAACAAAACACTAGGCGAGAGGCCGAGCCTTCCACCCTTTACCAAGTATATAGATGCATTAAGATAACATGGCAATATAATGATCTCCCAACAAGTAAATAATGTTCCAACAAGGAACGGTCTTCAATCTTCACCTGCAACTAGCAACACTATAAGAGGGGCTGAGCAAAGCGGTAACATAGCCAATTAACGGTTTGCTAGGACATGGTGGGTTAGAGGTTTGACATGGCAATTTGGGAGGCATGATAAGCAAGTGATAGGCATCATAGCATAGGCATAGCAAAAGAGCGAGCATCTAGCAAAGCAAAGATAGTAGTGATTTCGAGGGTATGATCATCTTGCCTGCAAAGTTGTCAGAGTTGACTGGATCCTCGAAAGCAAACTCAACGGGCTCCTCGTTAGCGAACTCGTCTCCCGGCTCTACCCAAACAAGACAAACAAGCAACAAGGACACAATCAACCACGTGCAAGGCTCAAACAATATGATGCAAAGATGGTATGCTATGCGGGATGCGATGCGGGATGCATATGCAAGATGTGACAAGGAATGCACTAACCTGGCCTCAACTTGGAAATCCAAGTGTGCCACTGGAAAAATGAGATGAAATCTCTTGAAAACGATATAAAGAACGCCGGAATCGGAGTTACGGTTTGGAAATGGCAAGCGATTCAAATATGACCACGCTCTGCGATTTACAGCAAGTAGCCATCTAAATGCAATGAGATGAACATGCTACAGCACTCAAACATGGCATCAAAATACATGGCAGGGATCCATTCATGATGCTTAACAAAAGTCTAGCACTGAGCTACGGCCACTTCATCCATTAACAGGTTCAAACAAGCATGGCAAAAATGCATTTGACAAGCTAGACATGGCAAGAACAATAACATAGCATGCATGGATCAACTACAACATCATCGGCAAAATCGCTAACAAGTAGACAATCTGCCCAGATTCACGAAATGACAAAAGTAGAGCTCGATTGACTCAAGCTAGGGTGCTCCATAATTGCAAACAAGGACACAGATGGATAGAGCACCACAAGATTAACAAAACATCCTTACTGATCATCCTCAAAAGGGGCACAGATCACTAGGAAACAATATGAACATATGGCCATATGAGATAAACAGCTCAAGGACTTAGTGGAAATGCTAAGTCCCTGAAATTAGCATTAACAAGTGCCTCACTTTGCAAGCTCGTGCTAGTCACCACACACATCACAAAAAATACATGGGTTGCACCTCTAGAAAGATGGCAAAACCCTTAACAAAACATATGTAGAAGTCAGGGGCATATCATGCACACATTAATCATGGCAAAAACGACAAATATCTAAATGGAGCAGTAGATCTGTCAATTATCTCAAGTAGCCCTCTTCTAATAGCATTTCGGGCATCAAGATGAACTCAAATGAAAATGATGCAATGAGATTAAATGATGTACTCTCTGAGGCGAACATTTTGATATGCTATATGCCCAAAATGGAGCTACAGATGAGGAGTTACGGCACGATGAACAAGGGAATATGAACTAGGGTTAGGGAGAAAGTCAACCGTCGTTTTGGATCTCAGATCCAGATCCGGGGCACGTTTCGGGCCGCGGGGGCTCTCCCTGGGCCTGAGCAGGCCGGCGGCGGGGGAGAGAAGGCGACGACACGTGGCGGGCGCTGAGTGGCGGCGGTTGCCGGCGGACGTTGTCCGGCGCGGGCCGGACACGTCCGGTGCGGCGGATCTGTGGATTTTTTTTAGGGTTTCGGGGAGGGGATCCAAGATTTGGAATGGGGGGTCTTTATATAGGCATAGAGGGAGCTAGGAGAGTCCAAAAGAGGTGCGGTTTTCGGCCACGCGATCGTGATCGAACGCTCTAGATGATGGAGAGGGTTTTGGTGGATTTTGGTCCAAATTTGAAGGGTGTTGGGCTGCAACACACACGAGGCCTTTTCGGTCCCTCGGTTAACCGTTGGAGTATCAAACGAAGTCCAAATGATAAGAAACTTGACATGCGATCTACCGGTAGTAAACCAAGGCCGCTTGGCAAGTCTCGGTCCAATCCGGAAATGTTTAATTCCCACACCGAAAGAAAGGTAGAAATGACCACCGGAGGAGAACGGAGCACCGGAATGCAAAACGGACAACGGGGAAAATGCTCAAATGCATGAGATGAACACGTATGCAAATGCAATGCACATGATGACATGATATGAGATGCATGACAATGAGAACAACACACGGAGACAAAAACCCGAACCTGAGAAAATAAAATAACTTAACACCGGAAACGACAAGAGTTGGAGTACATATTGGGTAAGTTACATCTGGGGTGTTACACGTTCTCTGGCATATTACTTGGCTGGGTGGCCCGCCAAGCCCTCCGGATATGGGCGAGGCCGCTCGGTGTTTCACCAACCTCACTTGGCCCGACGGAGCTAGTTGCCGCCCCAAGCCAGCGCGTTGTTCAGCAACTTGCAGCTCCAGTTCAGCTTGATGAGGAGTGGCGAGTTGCTCCAGCACGGCGCCAAGCACACCGGTACAGGCGTCGTCACTGCCATGTCGTATCACACCACTAGTGTCTGTGGGCGCGCTTCCCATGCCTGCGGCAGCGCCATGCAGGTAGAGACAGAAGCCGGGTGCGTGGAGAGCGACGAGTCGGTGGCCAGCTTCTCCGTGTCCGCCGCCATCATCGAGGAGAAGTAGAACACGGGAGGCCGGCGCCACTTGGGTCCCATGAAGACCACGGCCGAGGCGACGACTGTGCATTCAGGTGGTTTCTTTGCTGCTTCATACCTTCCGAGGACCTTTGTCGACCCCTCAAGTGTGTGCCAGACATGAGGAAGACAAAGGGATCCGCAGGCGGCCATTTAGATTATGTACTCCCTCTCCAGCTAGCGGGAAATATTTGTTCTAAGAATGGATAAATTGTATGTATCTATAACTAAAATAAGTCTAGATACATACATTTCTAGGACAAGTATTTCCGGATGGAGGGAGTATTAATTATACCAAGAGAGCCAGATTGGCACCGCTTAGTTCATGTAAATGTAAAGAAATCCATCATGTTTATATGAAGATCCAGCTTTTTTATATGAAATCCTTAATTCTTATAAGAAATCAGTCCGTGTTTGCACGAATTTCATCTGGTTGGTTAGAGTTGTGAAAATGTATGCAGCTGGCGCTTGATGTCGTCCTCCGCAGAAGGAAGCGGGAGGAAATTTGCCGGCTGCCGTTGGAGATGCTCTTATGCTGGAAATAATAGAGTGACATCCAATCCATTTGAGTTAATTGCGTGTATGATTGTCCCTCTATAAAAAGTTAATTGCATGTACAGTGTACATGTGATTTGCAGGGTGGCTACAACCTCGTACAGAAAGTTAAAAAGAAACAAGTCCATCCGTAATCTTGTATTCTAAGTACTTTGTGGGTTCCACTGTCAGTAGAATAGCGAAAGAAGTATATATTAAATAAGTAATATATAATATAAAAATCTAAAGTTAAAGACATAATTCGGACTCATGTCATCGCGTTGTCAGCATCCGGCGCTAACTAGTCCAGCACATTTTTGTTGTAGACCATGCTGGAGACATATCTCCATGTCTACTCTTATACTCCATCCATTCCCAAATATAAGACCTTTTAGGTATTCCACTATAGACTATGTACGGAGCAAAATGAGTGAATTTACACTCTAAAGTATGTCTATATACATCCGTATGTAGTTTATAGTAGAATCTCTAAAAGGTCTTATATTTACGAACGGAGGGAGTATTTGTCTTTTTCAGATTTCAAATGGACTACCACATACGGATGTGTATGTAGACATGTTTTAGAGTGTAGATTCACTCATTTTGCTCCATATGTAGTCACTTGTTGAAATCTCTAAAAAGACAAATATTTAGGAACGAAGGGAGTAGAAAGCAGAGTTGGTGATGATGATGTGCATGCCATCCTGCAATATAGGCCATCGGATTTATATCTAACGGATAGGAAGGAAACTATGGAAATTTTGCAAAACTATACCCACACCCCTCTCCACGTTCGCAAATACGGCCTTCCCTCGTTCATCCTTTTCTCTCACAAGATAAACTACTCATACAAATGCATCTTGATGTTCCGTGCAACGCACGAGCATCTAGCTACTTTCTTTTAAAATAGTTACTGCGATAGTTGGGTTGAAGTGATATATTTTATGTCTGCCCCGAATAATTTCTGATTCACTAGTAGTAACAAACAAAAGGTTGCCTTGTTAATTAATAGAAAATAGGGTGAACACTATCACATGAGGCCGGTAAAAACGAGGCACACTGGGTTCAGCGTCATCATCACTATAGCTGTGTGCACGCGCGAGAAGTCTACATATCGAGGGGGCTACTGAGCGAGGCACAGATACACAATGTTCGAGAGAGAAACCAATTGACAAATTACGATCAGATCAAGTTGTCACCCTTCTGCTGTCATTGTTGGGGTGGGGGAGGGGGAGGGGGAGGGAGAGAAAGACGTATCGAGAGTGTGCGCGGTAGGCACAGAGACACAACTAGTGAGTGTGTGTGTGTGTGTTTGAAAGTGGAGTAGATAGATTACTATCAAGATCGAGGTGCCACCCTACTCCTTCGGTGTCGGGTAGTGTGTGTGCGTGTGTTTGAGAGGGAAGCTAGTCGATAGATTTGTATCAAGATCGAGGTGTCACCCTACTCCTTCGGTGTTGGGAAGTGCATGTGTGTGGTTGTGTGTGTCGGGGGGAGTGACACTTACATATCTCTACTCTTATAAAAAACAAAGTTGGTGATGATGGTGTTCCTGCCATCCTGCAAGATAGGCCATCCTATTTATATTCGACGGATAGGAAGGAAACTGTGGCAATTTTGCAAAAAGATACCCACACCCCTCTCCGCATTTGCAAATAAGGCATTCCCTCGTTCATCATTTTATCCCACAAGATAAACTACTCATACAAATGCATCTTGATGTTTCGTGCAACGCATGGGCATCTTGCTAGTAGGGAGAAGGAGCTTGTGTGACACATATCTAGCTATATTAAGGGATAGGTAGATAGCATTTGTGCGAGGCATACCTAAAGCATCACGAAGATAAACAAAATGGTGTGCATGCAAATGCAAGTGTGTGTGTGTGTGAGAGAGAGAGACAGACAGACAGAGAGAGAGAGAGAGCGAAATCTCAAAACAAAAGGTGCTTTGCTGGAATCCCATTGTATGTATTCATATGGTATCAGAAATTGAGTTAACCTTAGGCATATGTCTGAGAGACATTATTATACTTTGAGACATTAGTGGCCGTGGGTGGGCGGAATTAAAGGGGTGGGCGTATTCGATAGAGAGAGCGTGTGTGTCTCTGTTTGAGAGACTTGTAGGACGGGGTAGAAAGACGAATTATAACCTTGACGGAGGGAGAGAAATACACGAAGTGCGCATGTGTGATTCCGATGCCCACAGGGAAATGAGATATGTATGCGTGTGAGAGAGATTGCACAATTCATTCACGTATCACTATCTAGCGATCGTGGATATGCATCGCTTGAACATAAATCAATATCTACTTCGTATCATAGCCAAAGGTACAATATCGATTCAACGCTACAAAAATTGGACACTCACGTAACACATTTTTTTCTATTTAAATAAATCTTTTCAGTTGTGCATGCCAAAGTTACAGTGATGTTTCTTCAAACAACCAATGTAGCTATCATGTACATGCACCATTGTTACTCTTGCATTCAAAATCATTAGTCTTGGATGATTTAAGGTTCTATTATGAAGTAATATATGTAAAATTCCTATATGAATTCAATGGGTACGCAATTTATGAAATGGAGGCTATGTAATCATGTGAGGTAACATGTTTAAGTAGCATACTACAATATCCATTTCTTTTTGTGCGCCTCTACACTAACACGTCAATGCATTATGTTTAATGTAAATAACCAATTGAACTAAATTATCCATTTACACGAGAAATACATAGGCTGAGCATTTGATCCCTTTTTTGTGAACGCGCCACTGCACCCGTACGATTGGCCGCGCCCGTGTGAACGTCCAAGTTATCGGCACAACATCCTGAGTTATTGTCTTTTTTTCTGGGGTGGACTTCACACCAGTTATTAACTGCTGACGCGTGCCCTGTGCAAACAGTCTCGCATGACCTTCTTGCTAGCACGGTCCAAAATTAGTTGAAACTGGATATGAGCATTCCCGCGGGCGGCAAAATCTCCCGCCTCCTTCTAAAATTTCCGCCACCTTAGTCTTTAGCATGCGAAATTCCCCTTTTGTCCTTGGTGCACGGAGACCAACAGTTACAATGGCGCCCTCATCTACATAGTAGGTCGGGGCTGCTTTGGTAACTTGCGGTCCTCCCCCTAGACTTCCTCTCCCCCTCCCGCCTTTATATGAGGGCAAAATGCATTTCATTCACATCGTGCAGCCTCTTTTCCCGGTCCTCCTCAATTACTTCCCTTGTGCATTAATTGAAGGAGGATGCATTGGCCGTTCAACATTTCGGGAACCACTACTCCCTCCCTCGTCTGCATTAAAGCCATATCGAGAACTGCACCGCCCGCTATCAAATCGAATAGTACTGCGCCACCCTCTACATGCCCGGCTGAACACGCCTCCTCGCCTCCATTAAACCCGCATGCAAACTGAGAAACCTACTCCGGCCACACGTCCGTTCATGAGCGGGCCGGAATTAAAGGCAACACTGGCCGAGCTCCTCCCGTCCGCCCTCAGTTTAAACAAGGCCAGATGCTGGCCAAGCTCCTACCGTCCGCCCTCTATTTACACGAGGCCAGATAGACAGCGGCAAGAATCGCACCCCTCCGCCGCTCCCCCATCTCCTCCTTCACAATTTTCTCCACTCTTCCGATGGCTTTCAAGGAGCCGTTCTATGGCATATTACCCGGCTGGGTGGCCCACCAAGCCCTCCGGATACGGGCGAGGCCGCTCGGTGCATCACCAACCTCGCTTGGCCCGACGGAGCCAGTTGCCGCCCCAAGAAGGCGCGTGGTTTAGCAACTCGCCGCTCCAGTTCAGCTTGATGAGGAGTGGCGAGTTGCTCCACGCCGGCACGGCGGCAAGCACACCCATACGGGCATCATCGCTGCCGTGTCGTACCGCGCCACCGGTGTCTGTGGGCGCGCCTCCCGTGCCTGTGGCAGCAACATACAGGAAGAGACAAAAGCCAGGTGCGTGGAGAGCGACGAGTCGGTGGCCAGCGTCTCCGTGTCCGCTGCCATCATTGAGGAGAAGTAGAACACGAGAGGCCGCCGCCACTTGGGTCCCATGAAGGCCACCGTCAGGCGACGACTGCGCATTCAGGTGGTTTCTTTGCTGCTTCGTCTCTTCTGAGGACCTTCGTCGACTCCGTAAGTGTCTGCCGGACATGAGGAAGACAAAGGGATCCGCGGGCGGCCATTTAGATTATGTACTCCATCTCCAGCTGACGGGAAATATTTGTTCTAAGAATGGATAAATTGTATGTATCTATAACTAAAATAAGTCTAGATACATCCATTTCTAGGACAAGTATTTCAAGACGGAGGGAGTATTAATTATACCAAGAGAGCCAGATTGGCACTGCTTAGTTCATGTAAATGTAATGAAATCCATCATGTTTATATGAGCTTTTTTATACGAAATCCTTCATGCTTATATGAAATCAGTCCGTGTTTGCACGAATTTTATCTAGTTGGTTAGAGTTGTGAAAATGTATGCCGCTGGCGTTTGATGTCGTCCTCCGCGGAATGAAGCGAGGGAAATTTCCCGGCTGTTGTTGGAGATGCTCTTATGCTGGAAATAATAGAGTGACATCCAATCCATTTGAGTTAATTGCGTGTATGATTGTCCCTCTATAAAAAGTTAGTTGCATGTACAGTGTACACGTGACTTGCAGGGTGGCTACAGCTTCGTACAGAAAGTTAAAAAGAAACAAGTCCATCAGTAATCTTGTATTCTAAGTACTCTGTGGGTTCCACTGTCAGTACGGTAGTGAAAGAAGTATATATTAAATAAGTAATATATAATATAAAAATCTAAAGTTAAAGACAGACTTCGAACTCATGTCATCGCGTTGCGAGCATCCGGCGCTAACCAGTCCAACACATTTTTGTTGTAGACCATGCTGGAGATATATCTCCATGTCTACTCTTATACTCCATCCGTTCCTAAATACTCCCTCTATTCCCAAATATAAGAGCTTTTAGGGATTCCACTATAGACTATATACAGAGAAAAATGAGTGAATCTACACTCTAAAGTATGTCTTTATACATCCGTATGTAGTTCATAGTAGAATCTCTAAAAGGTCTTATATTTAGGAACGGAGGGAGTATTTTTGTCTTTTCCAGATTTCAAATCGACTACCACATATGGATGTGTATGTAGACATATTTTAGAGTGTAGATTCACTTATTTAGCTCCATATGTAGTCACTTGTTGAAATCTCTAAAAACACAAATATTTAGGAACGGAGGGAGTAGAAAACAGAGTTGGTGATGATGGTGTGCGTGCTATCCTGCAATATAGGCCATCGGATTTATATCTAACGGATAGGAAGGAAACTATGGCAATTTTGCAAAAATATACCCACAACCCTCTCCATGTTCGCAAATATGGCCTTCCTTCGTTCATATTTTTTCTCACAAGATAAACTACTCATACAAATGCATCTTGATGTTCCGTGCAACGCACGGGCATCTAGCTAGTTTCTTTTAAAATAGGTAGTGCGATAATTGGGTTGAAGTGATATATTTTATGTCTGCCCCAAATGATTTCAGATTCACTAGTAGTGACAAAGAAAAGGTCGCCCTGTTAATTAACTGAAAACACGGTGAAAACTATCGCATGAGGCGGTAAAAACGAGGCACACTCGGTTCAGCATCATCATCACTACAGCTATGCACGCGCAAGAAGTCTACATATCGAGTGGGCTACTGAGCGAGGCACAGAGACAGAATGTTCGAGAGAGAAACCAATTGATAGATTACGATCAGATCGAGTTGTCACCCTTTTGTTGTCATTGTTGGGGTGGGGGGGAGGGGGGAGAGAAAGACGTATCGAGAGTGTGCGCGGTAGGCACAGAGGCAGAACTAGCGAGTCTGTGTGTGTTTGAAAGAGGAGTGGATAGATTACTATCAAGATCGAGGTGCCACCCTACTCCTTCGTTGTCGGGTATTGTGTATGCGTGTGTGTGTGTGTGTGTGTGTGTGTGTGTGTGTGTTTGAGAGAGAAGCCAGTCGATAGATTAGTATCAAGATCAAGGTGTCACCCTACCTCCTTCAGTGTTGGGAAGTGTGTGTGTGTGTCGGGGGGGGGGGGGTGACACGTACATATCTCTACTCTGATAAAAAAACAAAGTTGGTGATGATGGTGTTCCTGCCATCCTGCAATATAGGCCATCCGATTTATATCCGACGGATAGGAAGGAAACTTTGGAAATTTTGCCAAAAGATACCCACACCCCTCTCCGCATTTGCAAATAAGGCATTCCCTCGTTCATCCTTTTCTCCCACAAGATAAACTACTCATACAAATGCATCTTGATGTTCCGTGCAACGCATGGGCATCTTGCTAGTAGGGAGAAGGAGTTTGTGTGACACATATCTAGCTATATTAAGGGATAGGTAGATAGCATTTGTACGGTGTGCATGCAAATGCAAGCGCGCGCGCGCGCGCGTGTGTGTGTGTGTGTGTGTGTGAGAGAGAGAGAGAGAGAGAGAGAGAGAGAGGAATCTCAAAACAAAAGGTGCTCTGCTGGAATCCCATTGTATGTATTCATATGGTTCCGGAACTCGAGTTAACCTTAGGCATATGTGTGAGAGACATTATTATACTTTGAGACATTTGTGGCTGAGGGTGGGCGGAATTAAAGAGGTGGGCGTGCTCGACAGAGAGAGCGTGTGTGTTTCTGTGTGAGAGACTTGTAGGACGGGGTAGAAAGATGAATTCTAAACTTGATGGAGGGAGAGAAATACACGAAGTGTGCGTGTGTGATTCTGATGCCCACAGGGAAATGAGATATGTATGCGTGTGAGAGAGATTGCACAATTCATTCATGTATCACTATCTAGCGATCATGGATGTGCATCGCTTGAACATAAATCAATATCTACTTTGTGTCGTGGTCAAAGGTACAATATTCAACGCTATAAAGATTGGACACTCACGTATCACATTTTTTCTATTTAAATAAACCTTTTCAGTTGTGCATGCCAAAGTTACAGTGATGTTTCTTCAAACAACCAATGTAAATATCATGTACATGCACCATTGTTACTCTTGCATTCAAAATAATTAGTATTGGACGATTTAAGGTTCTATTATGAAGTAATATATGTAATATTCATATATGAATTCAACGGGTACACAGTTTATGATATGGAGGCTATGTAATCATATGAGGTAACACTTTTAAGTAGCAGACTACAATATCCATTTATTTTTGTGCGCCTCTACACTAACACATCAATGCATTATGTTTAAAGTAAATAACCAATTGCACTAAATTATCTATTTACACGAGAAATACATAGGCTGAGCGTTTGATCCCTTTTTTGTGAATGCGCCAATACACCTGTACGATTGGTTGCGCTCGTGTGAACGTCCAAGTTATTGGCGCATCATCCCGAGTTATTGTCTTTTTTCTGGGGTGGACTTCACACCAGTTATTAACTGCTGACGTGTGCCCCGTGTACACAGTCTCGCATGACCTTCGCGCTAGCACGGTCCAAAATTAGTTGAAACTGGATACGAACGATCCCGCGCGTGGCAAAATCTCCTGCCTCCTCCTAAAATTTCCGCCACCTTAGTCTTTAGCATGCGAAATTCCCCTTTTGTCCTTGGTGCACGGAGACAAACAGTTACAATACCGCCCTCATCTACATAATAGGTCGGGGCTGCATTGGTAACTTCCGGTTCCCCCCACTACACGACACCCCCATTTCATCTCCCCCTCCCGCAAAAACGACTAACTCCACAGCACCAGGGCATCTTACATCATGCTGTCCGTACTTCATCGGCCTTTCTCCCCTCCCCTCTCGAAACCCTAGATTGCTCATCCACCAGTGTACCAGAGCCCATTCACTGCCAGCGGCATCCACCTTGCCGGATCTGCTTCTGCGGCCGCATCTACCCCTCCCACCTCTAGACTGTTGATCCACCACTGTACCATAGCCCATTCAGTGACGGCCTTGTCCACGGTGCCGGATCTGTTTTGCATGTAGTCTCGTCAACTGCAGCGCATCTGTAGTGGTTCATTCGTACTCCCCATAGGGGACGCTTCGTCCACACCCCCCGGAGCTGCCCCATTAATGCCCCCGTCGACGGCCTCCGATCCTCTTCGCCGACACCTTCCTCAACCCTACCGGAGCCGCTTCACCGACACCATTGTCAACCCCACCGGAATATCTTCGCCTATACCATTATTAACCCTACCGGGGCCACTTTGCCAACTCACAAGTCCACGGCCTCAGATCCGCTTCCTCCCACCCTCATCCAACCTACCGGAGCAGCTTCTGACGCCCCGTCCACGGCCACAGATCCGCATCATCAACACCATCCTTAACACAACCACCAGAGCAGCTTCACCTACGCCCTCGTCAACGGCCACAGATCCGCTTCGCCCACACCGTAGTCCACCCTACCAGAGCCGCTCCACAAACACCCTACTCAACGGTTCTAGATCTCCTTACCGGACGCCGATTGCCAGCGCAATGTCATCACACTTGACATTTCTAACCTGATTCCTACCTTCTAGCAAGATGCCAAGCACCCGCCACGGCCTAGGTACTTGTGACCTTTAAACCCGTCCAGCTTCACCTGCCCGATGTACTTCAAATATACTAACAGGTCGCTGTTACCTATTATGTAGCTGGCAAAAACTAGAAGGACGATATTTCTTCTGGATCTAACAGCTTGGCCAACCATGATCCTGGACTGAGGCATTGCTATGGTCTTGTAAGTGCTTCTCTCTTTCTCTTGTATGGTTTTGTGCCTGCCAGCGTGCTTTTCTAGGATTTTCGACCAGTAGTCCCTTTGTGCACACAATGATTTCTACTGCGGGCTGCTAAATTAGATATGTATATGTCATACATGATACTACCTCGTACCTCCGTTCCTAAATATAAGTCTTTCTAGAGATTCCATTATAGGCTACATACGGAGCAAAATGAGTGAATCTACACTCGAAAATGGATCTATATACATCTGTATGTGGTCCATACTGGAATATCTACAAAGACATATAATTAGGAAGAGAGGCAGTACATTACACAAAATCGTAGGTGGCATGTAGGAATTCTAGTGCACTACATTAGGCTCCCTTAGAGTGCCTGCTAGTCCAGCACACAGAGTCATGGCTAGTTTATGCTACACACACAATCATTAATTGGTGGTTTAGATATGCGCATGGGATATGCAATGTATTATCATGTAGAGATGTCTGAAATTATCTGTGTCAACTTACAGATAGTGTTACACAATGAGAAAGTACAAGATGTATGTGGCAATTTCATGGAACATCGCAAAAAAAGGAGAGGCAGCGGTGAGCCTATACAGTGTGCTATGGTACGTCACTCCTCCACTGCAATCATCTTGACATGTTATTTGTATGTCAGTTCTATTGGCCAAGTTTCTTAGGGACAATTATTACGAGTTATCCAAAGAAAACAAGCACCTGTGATAATAAGCTCCATGTAATAAGCCAACCAGTTCTTTTCATTGCGTTTTCAGCTTATCTTCGGTATGATAAGTGAAAATTCTAGATTGCATTATATTTTTTTTCATTTTGCTGCCCATATGAAAATTAATTTGACTTGCAAACATCACAAATTGAACCCAGTGCAGTAATTAATATGATAGGAAAACAGACCATCACTATTTGCTCAAAATGCAAATACAACGATACCATCTACTTGGCACAATCTACTTTGGTCAATGTTTTCCATAGAGATCCCATTGCCTAATTTAAACGAAGAATGCATGACCCACATTTAAATGAAGAACAATTATTTATTGAAATTCGATGGTCCAAGTGGCTGGTTATTATCATATAGCAGGACCACCTGAAACCATCATATAGCAGCAGCAGTGTGCAATTCATCATATACCAGCAGCAGCTCATAGCAACTCATCATATAGCAGCAGCAGGAGCAGCTCATAGCAATTCATCATATAGCACCAGCAGGAGCAGCTCATAGCAATTCATCATATAGCAGCAACAGGAGTAGCTCATAGCAATTCATCATATAGCAGTAGCAGGAGCATCTCATAGCAATTCATCATATAGCATCAATAGGAGCAGCTCATAGAAATTCATCATACAACAGCAGTAGGAGCAGCTTATAGCAACTCATCATATAACAGCATCAACTCGTAGCAATTCATCATATAGCAGCAGCAGGAGCAGCTCATAGCAATGCATCATATAGCAGTAGAAGCAGCTCATAGCAATTCATCGTACAGTGGAACGAAATGAAAATTTGGCAAAAATCAGAGGAGATCCTCACCTTGTTGGATGAGCTCATCCTTCAACAGCACCTCAAGGCCACGGCCTAGGAGATGGGGAGGGGAAATAAGGTGCCTTTTGCCGCAGTGTGGCATCAGCCGTAGTTGTGCGACGCCTGCCGGAGTAGTGCATTGGATGAACCACAGTGGAGCAGCTATTGGAGACCATGAGAATGAGGGGCATCGCCAAAGGGAGGAGCGGCGAGGGAGATTTGCACCTACCCGTCGGCCATGTAGCCTAGCTGGACAGAGCATCGTTGAGGACCAGGCAAGATGGGACCAGTGGTGATAGCTCGCTGGAGGAACGCTAGTGCTGCAGGCAGGGGATCGAGGTAGAGGGAAAGGGAGAGGAGATGCAAGCGGGCAGGGCAATGAACGCTTGCATGTTTGATTTTACTTGAGGGTGAGGTGTGACGCGGGCATCAGAAGTTGCATTTTGAGTGTAATATAGGCAGACAACAGAGTCATTTCACTATTCCCCTTCCCTTCAATTTTTTGTGTGGTTCTACCTGAAACACGCCCCTCCAAAGAGAAATTAGTTAAGCCCAAGCCCATAACTCAAAAATGACTTCTTTACATCTTTTAAGGCTTATTTTGACAATAAGCCCTGAAAAGGTAGAATAGAACTGACCCTTAACCTATAATTCAATTGTGCGTGCAATGATGAACCACTCCTGCCTGCTATAGTGTACATTTAGGCATCATCATACATGGCATAACCTTATACATGTGCATTCCATTGTAGAATCTGGAATATGCAATGTTTATGTTAGTTCATACGTTGCACATGATGTTTAAATGCCCCTTAAATCTGGTCAGTCAAGTGATAGTCTTTAAGCCTCCTTCTTTGCTTCTTTTCTTGATATGTAAGATTTGCTCACACATCTGTTCAATTGCTTGTTTGCATCAGCTAGCCATACTAGGACTATTTGCTTTGATTACTTGTTGTTATTGACCTAACACTCTAACAGAGCTTGTCAACGATTTAAACACTAAGGGCTGCTGTAGTGGGGCCTTTTCTAACTCATAGGTGACATAAAGGTTTGGATGTACACTAAAGTAGGCTCTCCAAGAGTACCTGGAGATCCAGTTCGAAGGTATGCCTAGTTTTTACATAGTGCATACATAGTAAATGCTCATTTCATCGTGTGTAAGTGCGAGAGATGTGGTGTTGTTTTGTTATAATCTCATCGTTTTGTGTTCATGGACTGGAAAGTATGCATATTTATCTTCCAAGGAGACGAGTAACTAGTTTGTGTCACCTTGCAGAGGGGTGCAATGAAGATAAGATTTAGGATTTCCAAGTACAAGATGTTAGGAAGGAGCCTTGCAAGAGAAGTAGGAGCTGCGCTGAGCCTCTTCAACCTATTAAGGTAAGTCACTGTATCCAACTCAATAGTTCAATTCCTTGTTTGCTTCAGGCATAGTTAATTTGCTCTTTTCAATTGCTTTATTTGTCCTCGGTTAATGAGATGCCCAAATAATGATTCCTAATGTTGGGTACTTGTATAACTATTAGTTGACATAATTAAAGTCCTTACAATTTAATTACTCTGTCCAAGTGTGCCTGAAGCTTTGAAGTCTATTAACCAACTATTATTGCATGAGGCTCACAATCTAGTTTATACTAGGTTAATGATTGCATAGTTTTGCTTGTTGTAGTATGTTTGTATGAAACCCTTTGTTGTTCATTATGCTCCCTAAGAATTTAATTGAGCTACAGAATGGCCAACTGCTTGCTTACTTCTACGCAACGTGCTATCTAAATTTGTAACTTGTCTGTGTTTTGGATTGGGCCCCAACATCATGCTCCTCTGGTGAGCTAAGAGAGATTTCTGTATGCAAGCTGCACAGACTACCTTTTTATAATTTTTAAAATATCACCTTCTTATGCTTCATGACGTGTAACATTATTGTTAGTCCTGTTTTGCCATGTACAAAATAGTCTGTCTTGCTCGCTTCACTGTTGTAACTATATTTTTGCCCTAGTCATGTGTACTTATAGAAAATTTTAGGATGACGTGACATCAACACAAAGATCTACGAGCAATGCGGCATGGCCGTTACCGAATGATTATGATTGGAATTGGGATGTGCTGATGTTCTCGAGCATCAACTAGAGGTGGCAAGACAACGTGTACATGATTCTCAACGTACAATCAACAAGTTGAGACTGGACATGCAGGTATTAGATGCAGGAGTCAAAAAATGAAACACGACACTGAGGTAACAACGAAGGAATTGGAGATTTTGCAGACTGAAATTTGTGCTATCTAAATCCGGCCAATCCTATTTTCTGAAGAGATTATAGTTCAAATGGTAAGTTATGTTGATGCGCGTCCATGATGTAGGAGCTGTATTTTCCGAGTGTATGTAATTTGCTGTTTGTGTATGCTTTATTATCACTGGTGCCGAACCATAATGCCCAGTGGGTATAATCGGCTGTAATTTCGTTATTGTATAATGTAGGATTATTGTATGTTTCTATGCCTTAGTCTCTTTATTGTATAATGTATGTTTTTTAGAGGTGATAGTATAGAGTAGGATAATTCTTTGAATATGCTATATCGTTCAAATGGGGGCCAACTCGCCTAAACATTGTAGTGACCATGGCCCTCCATAGGCCGTATGATCCATGGGCCATCTATGGGATGGACGATCCATGGCCTTCTATGGCCATCGGATCCGTGGGCCTTCTATGGGCTCTCGGATCCATGGGTCTTCTATCGGCTATCGGATCCATGGGCCTTCTATGGGCCGTTGGATCCATGGGCCTTCTATGGGTCGTCAGATCAATGGGCCTTCTATGGGCCGTCGGATCAATGGGCCTTCTACGGGCCGTCTCATCCATGTGCCTTGTACGGGCCGTTTAAGGGGCCGTAAATGGGCTAGAGTGGAAATCATACATTTTATGGGCTGACCATAACGGGCCGTTAATAGGCCGTATTTGATGATGCTATGAAAATGGCCCAATAGATTAATGGGCCACAAACGGTCCGACTGTATCCACGGGCTGAATTTTGCCCACAAGCAGAAAAAGCCAGTAACGGGCCGTAAGTAACCGAATGCTGGAAATGAGCCCAAGAATAAATGGACCTTGAGAAGGTCGAAAGGTAACACAAGATGGAAACGACCCAATGGAATAATGGGCCGCTAATGGGTATAAAGCGATACACTATTCATTACGGGCCGGTTTCACCACGGGCCGTTAATGGGCCAAGAGTTACAAAGGGACTCATATGGGCCAAAATACGTCATGGTCCATACATGGGCCGGAAGTTACAATGGGCTAGAATCATATTGGACGGCCCAGATGACGCTACTGGGCCTAATTCTGGTAGCCCATAACGGATCGTGAGTTAGCGGGCTGTAAATAGGCTATGTGCAAACATGCCGTTAACAGGCTTTCCGTGGGCCAGCCCGCCACCTTTGGACCAAGTCAAACGGGGCGGCCTTTTCACAGGAATGGGTCTCTGTTGGTCCATGCCACGTGTTGACGTATCATAAGCGCGTTTGGTCCAATGAGTGGATGACATCTGTCCCAACGGTGAGCCGACACGTGTTTCCTCCAGCCAATGATGATTTTACATGTGGAAAATCCCCATTGGTCGGGGCTGGTAATGGGTTATTAGATCCAAAACCGGACCCGATAGCTTAACAGCATTCTGTTACGGTGGATGCCATGTGTCGGTCACCCTTGACGAAACCACTTCTGTGACGCGCGATTTATCGTTATGGAAGTGGACACTTTCGTGATGATAATTTTGGTAATGTCATGGAATACTTCTACGACAGCACAAGTATGACTATCTTGATTCTGTCATAAAATCGGCATGGATGTACATGCATGACAAAAAGGCGACCTACTATGACAAACACATATTATCATGGAAGTGTATTTTTTGTAGTGGGAGTCGCAGACGGAGAGGTGTATGAGGGTTAACTGGTTCTGGTGCAGCGTGGTTCTGCAGTTGGTGGAGAAAAATGGGAGGTGTGGAGGGATGGAGGGATGGCCTGGCCGGCGGTGGGGTAGCACTTCACAGCCAAGCATGCTAAGCAGAGCTGCTAGCAGTAGGACGCGGGAGCAGGTGGTCCCGGCAGCGCTGGAGGAAGAAGACGAGAGATTGAAGATGGATGTCGGTCATTGGATGTAAATCCAATGGCTATCGATGTCAGAATCATTTGTTGACTAAGTTAACAACGACTTGCATTGGCTTCAACCTATTGGCCCACAATTTAGCCTCCAAAAAATGTGGCACATATTCAACCAATTTTTTCAGAATTTACAGTCCATTTGATCTTTTTTTATTGAGAATTAGAGTCCATTTGCTGGCTAAATACTATAGCGTCCATGCGGCCCATTTTTTTAAAACTACAACCCATTTTCACTTTCTCAAAATACATGAATTTGCTGTCTGGCTAAACAAATAATGTAGCGTCCATGCAGCCCATTTTGTAAATCTACAGCCCATTTTCACTTTCTCAAAATACACGAATTTGCTGGCTGGCTGAACAAATAATGTAGCGTCCATGCGGCCCATTTATTTTTCCTAAAAAATTACAGCCCATTTGCACTTTCTCGAAATACACGATTTTGCTGGGCTGGTTCTAATTATAATGTTGGGTTGGGCGCAACAATGTTATCAAAAAATAAACATGTGATGAGCATGTTGTTATAAATATATTTAAATAATTAGTGCTTTATTATTACATTGGTCCTTAAATCTTACCAAGCTCTTGTACACAATCACCAAGATTTCCGTTGCCTTAATGTAAAAAAATATAGGATTTTATTGTAAAAAAATATTTTTATAAGTTAATAAGACGTGGGATATTATTTTCTTATATATGTAAGTATCTATTAAATATATGATGACAACAACAATAATATATAATAACATATAAAATAATATAAATATATATAATATAGGTAGAAGGGAAACATAAGTTGGACATGGCGTTCTTATTCTTATATAGAAAAATATAACAGACCTCTGCATTTTTGCAAAAAAATACATAAGTTGGGCTGCGGATGTTCCAGGAAAAATAAAACCTAGGATGGGAGGTCCATACATTGTTCGATACATGACGGCTCACAAGAAAATACAAACCGGCATGTCGTGGGCTGCACATGTTAAAAAAGAAAGCCTAGACGGGGCTTCCCACAACCCAGCTGATACTTGATGGCCCACTTATAAGAAATGATACCTACCAGCTCCCCGGCTTCATTGTAAATTTATCTCCTTTAGTAACTACTATGTCCAAGCACCTCAAAACTAAATGTAATTATGTTGACAAACCCATGGGTCCCAACATGGGTATTGCATTAGGAGGAAGTATTTTTTCAATGAGGCACTTGCTTGCATACGGCCATTGACCCGGTGGGTCCCAACTATCCGCCTTTCCACATACAGTCCTCTCCAGATTCCTCTCGTTTGTTCAGCATGTTCACAATGGCAGACATCGGTGTTGCGGCCAGTGCACAAATGCGGAGGACGAGAATGAACCACCAGAGCCGGGGAAGGCATGCTACAGTAATGGTAGATGTTGTGCCTTATTTCTACCGAAACTACTGAACTAGCCTAGTCGCGAAGTGACACTACCTGACCGATGTTCCGCCCGGGTTCGATTCCACCTAATGTAGTGAAAATATCTCCAAATTTTTTGCCTCTGCCATTATTGACATGCCGGCCCCCATTGTAATTTACGCACACCACGTCCAACACTTACCAAAACTTCGTCCCTCGTTTTCTTTGTTTTTCGCACACTCGACATTGTCTGGGCATTTTGAAAATAGCATATCCTTTTGACTATGCATCATATGAAGATGTGCTATGCATGAATGTTGATCAACATGATGTTAATTGGCTTGTAGTTCCATTTTCGACCATGAATAAAACTTCCAACATGATGTTATCCCTGTTTGAAAATGGCATGTTAATATAAATGCTCTACCTCTGAAACTTGTAGTTTCTTATTGGAAACTGAAACTTGCAGTTTCTTCTCTGATAATCACATTGTCTGCACTTTTATGTGAAACTACATTTTTAAGTGCTAAAAATAGATCTCTAGAATTCATAAAATACTTCATATGCTCAATACTGCAAATCTAAAATTCAAAAGACATTTATATCTGAAAGTACTCTCAAAATACACAACACAAAACACAATTCACAACCTTCAAATACTGACAACCCTAAGCTCCTCCTGAAAATTCACAACCTGCCCGACTATTGGGTTGGGGGGAAGTCCCCTCCTATTCCTCGGCGTCAGACAACCACCCTATGAGACAAGGTGAACGGCGAGGGAGAGGATGGCAGGGAAGCGTCGTCGGGCCAACTGCTTTTCTCCACTTGCAGTTGGGTTCGGTTGACGAAGACTCCAACGGCTCGCTCTGGCACAGCACCCTCACAAACGGCACCCTGTAGATGTTCAATCCTTCAATCTCTGGTGGAAGCTCCATCTTGGATCGATACTCCCACCATCGCTGCCTCACTATTGGATTTGTTGAATATGTTTGCTCCATGGCCCAAAGGAGCAACTCTATGTACTCCCACGCGACTCCCTTTCTGGAGTATCGCTGCCCTTTCACTTTGTTGCAGATATTTGCCCATGGAAATCGCCGTCGCCGCTAATTGGTCTTTATTGTCAAACCAAGACTGTTGGGGAACATAGTAATTCAAAAAAAATCCTATGATCACGCAAGATCTATCTAGGATATGCATAGCAATGAGAAGGGAGAGTGTGTCGATGTGCCCTCATAGACCAAAAGCGGAAGCGTTATGTAATGCTGTTGATGTAGTCGAACGTATTCACGATCCAACTGATCCAATTACCGAACATACAGCACCTCCGTGTTCAGCACACGTTCAGCACGATGACGTTCCTCGAGCTTTTGATCTAGTAGAGGGTCGAGGGAGAGTTCCGTCAGCACGACGGCGTGGCAATGGTGTTGGTGATGTGATCCGCATAGGGCTTCGCCTAAGCACTATGACAATATAGTACAACGAGGTACTGAAAAACACTTTTAACCCCTTTCCGTGACGGCATTTGGAACCGTCACCAAGTGAGTGTGGGCGATAGGGGGATCCTTCCCACATGACCCAGAAACCATCGGGGATATGCCCCCCTGGCACACACGCTCGGCAAAATGAGTTCGTGTGTGACCGGCGAGCACTCAAATACAGAAATACGTGCAATAGTGCTCAAAAAAATACAATTATATAAGCGAAATCATTTCCGCTCGTAAGTACATCCCACACAGTCAGCCAGCACTGAACGTTTCCGTTCAGATATACATTCCACACAGTCGCTCCGAGGAAAACGTTTCTGTTCGCAAGTACATCAGATACAATTTTCCGGGTTAAATCGTTTGTGATAGCATTTCCATTGCACACGGTATTAACAATTTTATCGTTTGCGTTATTGAATTCATCACACACGGTGCCTAGAAGAAACTGTGTGTCAAGGGCTGTCCATCACACACCGTTTTTATGTGGTAAACGTTTGCGCCAGGTGGCCTAATGCAAATAGTTTTCATGAGGATGTCGAGTGTGATTGTTCATTAATCTAACATGGGTTATTCCTTGAAACTGTGTGCGTTATTGAATGCATCTCCCACCGTGTTTTCTCAATAACCGTTTGCAATAAAAAACCCCAATTATAAGGCTAATTATCCGATTACTCATAATCCATTTATTAATCTAATTGCCATTTCATATTAAGCACACAATATATTTCATTTTCATAATTGAAATACATCAGAGTACAACATCATATTGCTTCAGCACTTAGCTACCCCATTACACAACTACACCAGGACCAAGTTTCACATGCAACATCTATAACCTTTCAAAATTAGCATCATAGACGGTACATAGACAGATGTATTTCATCTGGAAAACTGCTGAAGCAGAAGGCGAATATTGAGCCTTCATTGATGTTGAAGGTCTTTGTAACTTTAGGCCAGTGCCTGTGGATGATTGACCGTCCATCCTTCGTCCTCTTCAGGAACACTTCAATATTGAACTGTGAGTGTTGTATGAATACCTTCCTCGCCTTCTGACCATACAGGTGGTTTGAGAGGTAACCATTAGTGAACTGCTTTGGAAAGGCCTGAAAACAAGGATGTGCATAAATATCTTCTCTATATTAGAAATGGGGCAAAGGAATAAAAAAGGCAAGGTATAATAGTTAGTACCATCCTATAGTGAACTGATGTCTTCTTCATTGTGCAGACGAGGATTTTATTGTTTTTTGTCGCTAATTTCTTTATCCTAACAATCTTTCTGAGTTTCTTGACTTGACTGATATTCATGGACAACTCATTTCCCCATATGCAAAAAGGGTCGAATAGTGGGTCAAAACCTCTGAGAGCAGGACCTACATGTGCAAGACCAAATTGTTAAAACCTAAATATTAGAATGGTTCCTGCAATTGCCCAATAATGTGCTATTAGACAAAGGACCATGCACGTGCTAACCTCGATTGTAAACCTCAGTGCTTCCCATTGTTTCCCTACAACACATATATGTAACTCGCTTAGAAAAATGCATAGATTAACATGGTAGGACTACTTTGCATGTTTAACAACTCTAAAATATGGTCAAGGGCAGAACAGTACCAAATCTGAAATATGCACATGAGGATTTTCCGGAATTGTTGTTTGTTAATTCCGGCCTCATTTAAACCTGACTAGATAGTTAGTTTACTTATGCTTCACCTCTTGCCATGTTTAAGAACATTGAATATTGTTGAGAACATAAACAGGAGAGAACTAAATAAGTCATGTGGTGTTTCATCAATATGTAACTCGTTGCATATTGAGCTCTTGTTTACTTTGTTAGTATGCTTAAAGTATTATTATTTTGTTAGTATGCTTAAAGTATTATTATTTTGAGTACATAAACAGGAGAGAACTAAATGATTACTTTGTTAGTATGCTTAAAGTATTATTATTTTTATGTCAATATCAAACTTTTGTTTTGACTCTTGTGGATCTGAATATTATTGCCACAATAAAGAGAATTACATTGATAATTATGTTAGGTAGCATTCCACATCAAAAATTCTGTTTTTATCATTTACCTACTCAAGGACGAGCAGGAATTAAGCTTGGGGATCCTTGATACATCTCCAACGTATCTATAATTTTTTTATTGTTCCATGCTATTATATTATCAATCTAGGATGTTTTATATGCATTTATATGGTATTTTATATGATTTTTGGGACTAACCTATTAACCTAGAGCCCAGTGCCACTTTCTGTTTTTCCTTGAAAAAGGAATACCAAACGGAGTCCATTTGACATGACAATTTTTGATGATTTTTTATGGACCAAAAGAAGCCCCCAGAGTAAAACAGTTGGGCCAAAAGGGTCTCGGGCCATCCACGAGGGTAGGGGCGCGCCATACCCCCTTGGGCGCGCCGCCCTATCTCGTGGATGACTCGGGGACCCCCCAGACTTGTTCCCGGCGCCAAAAATTCCTATTAATACTGAAACCTCCAGAAAATAACCTAGATCGGGAGTTCCACCACCGAAAGCCTGTAGCCACTGAAAACCAATCTAGACCCATTCTGTCACCCTGCCGGAGGGGGAATCCCTCTCCGGTGGCCATCTTCATCATCCCGGCGCTCTCCATGACGAGGAGGGAGCAGTTCACCCTCGGGGCTAAGGGTATGTACCAGTAGCTATGTGTTTGATCTCTCTCTCTCTCTCTCTTGTGTTCTTGATTCGGCACGATCTTGATGTATCGCGAGCTTTGCTATTTATAGATGGATCTTATGATGTTTCTCCTCCTCTATCTCCTTGTGATGAATTGAGTTTTCCCTTTGAAGTTATCTTATCGGATTGAGTTTTTAAGGATTTAAGAACACTTGATGTATGTCTTACATGTGCTTATCGGTGGTGACAATGGGATATTCACGTGATCCACTTGATGTATGTTTTGGTGATCAACTTGCGAGTTCCGTGACCTCGTGAACTTATGCATAGGGGTTGGCACATGTTTTTCATCTTGACTCTCTAGTATAAACTTTGGGGCACTCTTTGAAGTTCTTTGTGTTGGTTGAATAGATGAATCTGAGATTGTGTGATGCATATCATATAATTATACCCATGGATACTTGAGGTGACATTGGAGTATCTAGTTGACATTGGAGTATCTAGGTGACATTAGGGTCTTGGTTGATTTGTGTCTTAATATGTTATTCTAGTAGGAACTCTAGGATAGATTGAACGGAAAGAATAGCTTCGTGTTATTTTACTACGGACTCTTGAATAGATTGATCAGAAAGCATAACTTTGAGGTGGTTTCGTACCCTCCAATAATCTCTTCGTTTGTTCTCCGCTATTAGTGACTTTGGAGTGACTCTTTGTTGCATGTTGAGGGATTGTTATATGATCTAATTATGTTATTATTGTTGAGAGAACTTGCACTAGTGAAAGTATAAACCCTAGGCCTTGTTTCCTAGCATTGCAATACTGTTTTCGCTCACTTTCATCATTAGTTACCTTGCTGTTTTTCTATTTTCAGATTACAAAAACCTACATCTACCAACCATATTGCACTTGTATGACCATCTCTTCGCCGAACTAGTGCACCTATACAATTTACCATTGTATTGGATGTGTTGGGGACACAAGAGACTGTTTGTTATTTGGTTGCAGGGTTGCTTGACAGAGAGACCATCTTCATCCTACGCTACCCACTGATTGATAAACCTTAGGTCATCCACTTGAGGGAAATTTGCTACTGTCCTACAAACCTCTGCACTTGGAGGCCCAACAACGTCTACAAGAATAAGGTTGTGTAGTAGACATCATATGCTTAGGTCCCATGCAAGAAATGGGAATGAATTTCAAACACTCTGCCGCAAACATCGAGATACCTAGTTTTTAAATTATAGTAAATCCATAACTTGTCTGAAATTCATGAAACATGGCATGATATTATGGAGCGTCATCACCATGCCATGGTAAAAAATTGTCCCGTTTGGGGCAGGTTTGGGTATAAGCTTCTCTCAAACCTTAGCTTCTCACAACAAGCATGATGGTTTCGGTAGGGAACGTGCCACCTTTGGGGATGAAACTATATCCATTGCCCCTTATTGCTTTCAAAAAATTTCGAGTGTCAACATAGAACAACAGGACTGTTGTGATCAATTTTGGAATTTTTCAGGGTTCATTTGGACATTTTTATATATTAACTGGGTTTTCCAGGCATTTTATGTGCATAATTAAAATTTGAACTACATGCACATTCTCTAGTGCATATAAACTGGTTGAAAAATTAAATATGTGTCCTTGGTTGCATGCTAAGGTCCCATGCAAGATATGGGAATGAATTTCAAACACCCTCCCACTGTCACTCGGCCGAAAACATTTAGATACCTGGTTTTTAAATTATACTAAATCCAAAACTCATCTGAAATTCATGAAACTTGGCACGCTATCATGAAGCGTCATCACCATGCCATGGTAAAAAATTTGCCCATTTGGGGCAGGTTTGGGTATAAGCTTCTCTCAAACCTTAGCTTCTCACAACAAGCATGATGGTTTCCGTAGGGAACGTGCCACATTTCTGGACGAAACGATATCTGTTGCCTCTTATTGCTTTAAAAAGATTCGAGTGTCAACATAGAACAACGGGAGTGTTTTGTTTACTTTTGGAATTTTTCGGGGTTCGTTTGGACATTTTTATACATTAATTGGATTTTCTAGGCATTTCATGTGCATAATTCAAATTTGAACTACATGCACAAGCTCCAGTGCATATAAATTGGTTCAAAAATAAAGTATGTGTCCTTCAGGGCATGCTTAGGTCCCATGCAAGAAATGGGAATGAATTTCCAACACCATGGCACTGTTGATTGCCGGCAAAACATTGAGGTACCTGGTTTTTAAATTCTAGTAAATCCAAAACTTGTCTGAAATTCATGAAACTTGGCATGCTATCATGGAGCGGCATCAACATGTCGTGGTAAATTTTTTGCCCCATTTGGTGCAGGTTTGGGTATAAGCTTCTCACAAACCTTAGCTTCTCACTACAAGGGTGATGGTTTCGGTAGGGAACATGCCACCTTTTCAGACGAAACGATATCCGCTACCTCTTATTGCTTTCAAATTTTTTTAGTGTCAACATAGAGCAACAGGAGTGTTCTGCTTACTTTTAGAATTTTGCGGGGTTCGTTTGAACATGTTTATACATTAACTGGGTTTTCTAGGCATTTCATGTGTATAATTCAAATTTGAACTACATGCACAAGCTCCAGTGCATATAAATTTGTTGAAAAATCAAATCTATGTCCTTCGGGGCATGCTTAGGTCCCATGCAAGAAATGGGAATGAATTTCAAACACCAGGGCACTGTTGATTTCCAGCAAAACATTGAGATACTTTGTTTTTAAATTCTGGTAAATCCAAAACTCGTCTGATATTCATGAAACTTGGCATGCTATCATGGAATGGCACCCGACATGCTGCTGTATTTTTCGTGTCCATTTTGAGAGAAGGCACACTCAAATAACAGCCAACAAAGGCATTTTGAAACAAATAGCTGTCACTGTAACATCTCAAACGTTTTGTATAATTAAATTGTGTTCGTTCTGTTAACCATTCACGTGACAACGCGCCTCACTCTTTTAATGGCTAGGAGGTGCCGTGCGAACATGTGCTTGAGTGCTTGACTAAAAGGAAGGCGTGCGAGCTGTATTCCAATGCGGAGGCTCACCGGGAAGCGTGCAAGCTGTACGCCGCGTAGGCTCACCGGGAAGCGAGTAAGGGAGTCCTGGACTAAGGGGTCCTTGGGCGTCCGACCTATTGGATATGGGCCGGACTGATGGGCCGTGAAGATACAAAGACCGAAGACTCTACCCGTGTCCGGATGGGACTCTCCTTGGTGTGGAAAGCAAGCTTGGCGACCAAATATGAATATTCCTTTCTCTATAACCGACCTTGTGTAACCCTAGATCCCTCTCGTGTCTATATAAACCGGAGGGGTGGGTCCGTAGATAGATCTGAATCCTCATAATCATAGCCAGGCTAGACTTTTAGGGTTTAGCCATTACGATCTCGTGGTTGATCAACTCTTGTAAAACTCATATTCATCAAGATCAATCAAGCAAGAAGTAGGGTATTACCTCCATAGAGAGGGCCCGAACCTGGGTAAACATTGTGTCCCCCGTGTCCTGTTACCATCAATCCTAGACGCACAGTCCGGGACCCCCTACCCGAGATCCACCAGTTTTGACACCGACATTGGTGCTTTCATTGAGAGTTCCACTATGCCGTCGAAAGATAGGATCGATGGCTCGCCTTGTTCTCAAGGATAACGTCACCTCTGGAGGAACACTGGCCCCAGGCCAAACCCTCTGGCTGGGTGGCTTCATTATGACTGCCCGTTCAGCCACTAAGCCGCCGATGGCTTCACGGGTCATCAAAAATCCCCTTCATGTTGACTCTAAGTACTCCAAACAGATGGATCCGGCGGAGCTGTCGTCTTTAAATGAGCTCCTAGATCGCATCGCCGTCTTGGGGGTCGCCACGGACTATGATCGGATTGGGCTTAAACCCAACCACAGAGAAATTAGAACTCCGCTGATCACCCATCAAGTAGCGGTAGTAGAGGAGCAAGACGACAACTCTTCCTCTATATTAAGGACGAACTACGTTCGGATGTCCGAACTTTAAGAGCCGGGTACCTACCTGCAGAAAGACATGTCATGTCCCACGAACATAGAATCGGATGACAAGCCCAAAAAATCTGCTGACACCCCGGAGCCCGAACTACTAAATCCGGAGATTCTTCAAACTCCGGATCCCAATTTGGGTCAGGGTTCAGACTTCAATCCACCCACCCACCCAGACATAAGCACTCTCAGGGGCATACGGCAGCAGTATAAGGAAACGGCCCACCACTTTTGGGCCAGATTCCTCCTTGTCAAAGATAAGATCGATGATTGCGACGATGAAGATGTGATTACAGCGTTCCGCAGCAATTGCACGGATGAAGGAATCCTCAATGCCATCAACCGTCGTCGCATATCACGCTTCGCAGCTTGGCGACCATAGTATACAAGTACTGCGCAATGGGAAGTTCCTGGAAAACTCAGGCAGCCTACTAGGAACCACCAGTTTCCACCCCATCCCTCGTTCAGGTGAAAACGGCGCACCCCAGTGGCACGCCCGGCCCAATGACAAAGAAATACAAGCCCATTACGAGACGAAGAACGGTTATGGAAGGATGGCTCGATGGATCGTGCAAGCTACACACAACACCGTACATTATACCAACTCATAGCCTTAGAGCATGTTGGATACTCCGGCAGGTGGCCAAGAGCGGCGAGGATATCCTCACCAAAAATAACCCAGAGCAATATCCTCCAGAAGACTACGACCCTAGGGTCCTGACAGTCTTCGAGTCTTTCGCCTCAAACAATAAGTGTAAAAGGGCACTCTGCGACCTTGCCGAGTCTGCCAAATCGCAGCAACAAACCCTTGGAACGACACGTACATAACTTTCAATGATGAGGACGAACCAAAAGTCAGGACTATCCAGGCACCAGCCGCCTTGGTCCTCAGTCCGATCGTGGACGGCTTTCGGCTCACAAGGTTCTCATGGACGGCGACAGCGGACTAAACCTCATTTACAAGGACACATTCAGCAAAATGGAAATAGACAGGAGCTGCATCAAGCAAAGTAGCACGACCTTCCGGGGAATTATTCCTAGTCGGGAGGTGCGATGCACGGGAAAAATCACCCTCGACGTAGTATTCGGCACACCAGAGAACTATCAAACTGAAGAACTAACCTTCTACGTGCCCCCTTTCAACATCGGATATCACGCCCTATTGGGGCTAGATGCATTCACACGCTTCTAGTCTATACCTCACTACGGGTAGATGAAGCTCAAGATGTCGGGGCCCAACGGTATAACCACTCTTGCTAGTGATCCGGACATAGCACTCCACGCCGAAAACAAAACTGCATCACTGGCCCTTGAGGCATTATCTGAAGCCCTCGCGGCTGAAGAATTAACCGCATTACGCTCCATGGTGGATAAGGACGACGTAATCTTGGACAAACGACCCAAATCCACCTCCTTCAAATAAGCAAAAGAAATACTCAAATTCCAAGTTCATCCAACGGACCCCAAGAAGACAGCATCTGTCGGGGCACAATTAGACCCAACTGTCGACACCGCGCTACGAGAATTTTTGCGTCAAAATTGGGATATATTTGCCTGTCATCCCTTTGATATGCGAGGAATCCCACGTAGATTGGCCAAACACAACCTCAACATATTGAAGGGATATAAACCGGTCAAACAAACACTGCGGCGTTTTTCCGAACCCAAATGTCAAGCGATGGGGGAGGAGCTAGCCAATCTAATCGAGGCTGGATTCATTAGAGAAATAAAACACCTGGACTGGCTAGCAAACTTGGTGATGGTGCCAAAGAAGGATAAATCCTGGCGCATGTGCGTCGATTTTAAAGACCTCAATAAGGCCTGCCCTAAGGATCCCTTCCCCCTACCCCGCATGGACCAGATTATCGATGCCACCGCAGGACATGATTCGCTATGCTTCCTCGACGCATATTCCGGATACCATCAGATCAAAATGAAGGAGTCCGATCAAGCCGCAACGGCATTCATTACCCCATACGTGCCATTCTGCTTCAACACCATGCCCTTCGGGCTCAAAAACGCCGGGGCCACCTACTAACGCATGATTCAAACATGCCTGGAGAAACAGATCGGCAAGACGGTTGAAGCATATGTGGATGACATCGTCATTAAAACTAGGCACGTCGACTCACAAATAGACAATTTATGTCTCACACTCGAAACAACCTCCGTACATATGACAACAAGCTCAATCCAGAAAAGTGTGTTTTCGTTGTTCCTGCTGGAAATCTGTTGGGCTTCATTGTCTCCAATAGAGGAATTGAAGCAAATCCATTCAAAATCCGAGCCTTGTTACAATTAGCCACACCAATGGACCTTAAACAGTTCCAAAAAATCGCTGGGTGCGTGGCAGCTTTAAGCCACTTTATCTCCAGATTGGGGGAAAAGGCATTGCCATTGTAGCGCCTCATCCGGCGCACCGATCACTTCGAGTGGACGGATGCGGCAACAGCCAGACTGGAAGAAATAAAAACCCTTCTCGCGAGCAACCCAATCCTGGCCGCACCAAACGTCGGTGAACTCATGTTATTATACATATGGGAAACACACCAGGTGGTGAGTGCCGTGCTCGTCGTGGAACGAGACCAGGACGGACACAAATTCCCAATTCAGAAGCCGGTATATTACGTATCCACCTTCCTCACACCATGCAAATCCCGGTACCCTCATTATCAAAAGATAGCATATGCGGTCTTCATGGCATCCCGGAAGCTACGACACTACTTCCAAGAATGTTCTATCACGGTGGCTTCCGAAGTACCACTCAATGATATAATAAACAACCGCGCTACTACGGGCCCGATAGCCAAACGGGCCATTGAGCTCCTTCCATTCGGCATAACATACAAACTGCGCCGATGTGACGCCCTGAGACCGATGCTCGAGAAGACTTCCATGTGTTCCAGGTTTCGCCATGTGTTTCATTTGTGTCCGCCCTTTTACTTGTGCATTGCATCATGTCATTATGTCATAAGTCTTCTGCATCTCACTAAATAAATTGCATGGATCTTCGGTCCATTTAAATCGAGGGAATTCACATGGTGATTCTCTTTATAACATATCCTCCCGATATTAGGGAGCTATTATAAATATTTCCATTCTTTTGGATTTACCGCAAACACACTTGCAAATTTTCCCCATGCCTTTGTTATCTCGCTTCTTGACCTTGAACCTTGTCCGTAAATTCTTTCGTCGTTTTCCGGAGCTCCACCAAAAATCCGAACATTTTTGGACCTTCCCAACCCTCACTACCTATTCAAATCATTTGAACTTAAATCAAATGAGTTTGAATTTAAACTTTCGGTCCTGACCACTTCTATTTTCCTAGTTCAAACTCATTTTTGTGAGACCGGGAAAATAGCCCCCTTGCACAAATCCTTTCCTTAACCCTCCTTTTATTTTTGTCTCTAATTCTTTTCTCTTAAAAGAAGATTAGAGAGGAGTGAGAGAGAGCAGCAGGCCATTCTCCTTCTAGGCCAGCCGGTGCCCTCCCCCTAGGCGCAACCCCTCTACTGGGCTGGCCTCTAAGGCCCAACCTGCCTTCCTAACCCTAGGCCCGAGCGAGGTTACATCCCGATCGATCTCTCACCCTCCTCGTTCCCTCGCGCCGCCAGAGCACCCATCGCTCGATCCCATCTCTCCCTTGCCGCTGCCTACTCCCGCATCGCTCTCTCCCTCTCCATCGCTCCCTCGCGTCCTCCCCCTGCCGCCGCCACTCGCAGATAGGAGAGAGCAGCGCCTGACCTCGCTCCCCATCTTCCCCGTGACCCCGAGCCCCATGGTGCCCGCGGCCCCCTACTCCGATGAGCCCTTGCTCCGCCGCCATCGGAGGTTGACCCGACGCCCGATCTCCTCAGCGTCCTTCCTCCTCGATTCATAGAGCCGCCGAAGGTCCACCCCACAGCCGTGCCATCGCCATCTCGCCGGTGCCCCAAGTTTTCCCCCTCCGTCGTGCCTCCTCCCCTCTGCAGGCCCTATCCATGGCGTCCCATCTTCCCCACGCGCGACTGCACCTCGACCTCTGCCGCCGGCAGCAGCAGCAGCTGCTGAACCCTCTCGACGTGCCCCTGGCCCTGCTCCACCTAGTCGCCTCGCATCCGCAGAACCAGGCCACGGCTGCGCCATGGCCGCCTCCCTCCTTTGCACCTGGCCTCGGCTGGAGTCGCCCCTGATAGCAACCAGCACGACCAGGAGGCTGCCCTCTCCTTCCACCGCACAGAAGCTCGCAGCTACTACCGTCACCTCCTTGCTGTTGGCATACCGAGGCCCCTTGTGCTGTTTGTGTTGGACGTCAAGGCCACCAAGTTCGACTGCGGGGATTCGCCAAGTACCATTCGGATGCACCAAGTTTGACTACATGGACCGCCAAGTTCCTCCATCGATGACTCGAACGGCTACAAAACGTGAACCACTACCATCGACCCGCAAAGACCCCGTGGATGTCAAGTTCCTTGTCGTTGACCCCGAACCTCTACGAAAACGTGTACGACTACTTCCGTGGCCGAAGACCCGTGTACAACTACCGTCGCCGAAGGCCGTCGAGTGAACGTCTACCCACATCGGGTATTTGACCAAGTTCGATGACGACCTCCGAAGAACTCGGATTCGCCAAGTTCTACTACCGTCGGTCTCAGAAACCTTGGATTCGTCAAGTACCTCTCCGAAAACGAACGTGAACCACTACTACCCATTGCGCCTGTGTGCAACTTCTTCCACTACGAACCGATCTATTTCGAAACACACGCTTCGAAGGTATAACCGCCAGAACGACGCCCGTGGATGAATGTTGTGTGATGAAGGAGATGAACCCCGTGGATGCACCATGCCTGTTTGTTTCGCGCACGTCCCTCGGTTGCCATGCCATCGACACATGGGACACCCGGTATCCGGGAGCACCCCACCATCCTTGCATGACACGCCCCCGTCACTTTTCCTTTTGCACCGGCATCTCAACCGAGTACCGGAAACCGGGACGTTGCCGTGGCACCATTTCGTTATCGTTGCCGTGGCACCATTCCATTATCGTTGCCATGGCACCCCTTTTCATTTCCGCCATGATGACAAATGCTTCATAATGCTCTTGTCAACTTTTAATAAAAATTGCATAAAACTTGTTCATGTCATCCGCATCATGATAACAACAATTAAAATGTTTAAATTGTTGTTGCTTTAAATTACTAAGGCATATGGGGTTTTACCGGGTTTGTTGTTTATTGTACCCGACCCCATTTGAATTGTTTCGATGGTATAGTTTTGTTATGTATCATCTCTTGACATGCTTAACAACATTTAATATTGGTGAGTACATAACCGAGAGAGATCTAAATAATTGATGTGGTGTTCCATCAATATGCAACCCGTTGCATATTGAGCTCCACTTAATTTGTAGTGTTGTTTGTTGCACTTTGCCATGCCATGCTTCTTCAAACCGGACATGCATCATACTTGTTGTGCATCATGACATGATTATGTGATGGTTGTTTACTATGTTGTTTGCTCCTTTTCGGGTTACTTCTCGCGTTATCTTCGGTTTTCATTTTGGAGTTGTGAGGATCCGCTCATCTACGTCCGTCTGTCTTCTTCATGGACTCGTTCTTCTTCCTTGCGGGATTTCAGGCAAGATGACCATACCCTCGAAATCACTTCTATCTTTGCTTGCTAGTTGCTCTCTCTTTTGCTATGCCTATGCTATGATACCTACCACTTGCTTATCATGCCTCCCATATTGTTGAACCAAGCCTCTAACCCACCTTGTCCTAGCAAACCGTTGTTTGGCTATGTTACCGCTTTGCTCAGCCCCTCTTATAGCATTATTAGTTGCAGGTGAAGATTGAAGTTTGTTCCTTGTTGGAACATGGAGATGTTGTTCCTTGTTGGAACATGTTTACTTGTTGGGATATCACAATATCTCTTATCTAATTAATGCATCTATATACTTGGTAAAGGGTGGAAGGCTCGGCCTTATGCCTGGTGTTTTGTTCCACTCTTGCCGCCCTAGTTTCCGTCATATCGGTGTTATGTTCCCGGATTTTGCGTTCCTTACGCGGTTGGGTTATAATGGGAACCCCTTGACAGTTCGCTTTGAATAAAACTCCTCCAGTAAGGCCCAACCTTGGTTTTACCATTCGCCACCTAGCCTTTTTCCCTTGGGTTAGGCCAACCCAAGGGTCATCTTTATTTTAACCCCCCGGGCCAGTGCTTGTCTAAGTGTTGGTCCGAAACAGAGCCACTTGCGGCGCCACCTCGGGGAAACTTGAGGGCTGGTTTTAGCTGTACGTAGTGTTCATCCGGTGTTGCCCTGAGAATGAGATATGTGCAGCTCCCATCAGGATGTCGGCGCATCGGGCGGTCTTGCTGGACTTGTTTTACCATTGTCGAGGATGTCTTGTAACCTGGATGCCGAGCCTGATCGAATTGTCTAGGGAGAAGGAATATCCTTCATTGACCGTGAGAGCTTGTGATGGGCTAAGTTGGGACACCCCTGCAGGGTTATGAACTTTTGAAAGGCGTGCCCGCGGTTATGGGCAGATGGGAATTTGTTAATGTCCGCTTGTAGAAAACCTGAAGTTGACCTTAATTAAAATACATCAACCGCGTGTGTAACCGTGATGGTCTCTTCTCGGCGGAGTCCGGGAAGTGAACACGGTGTTGGAGTTATGCTTGACGTAGGTTGTTCTAGGATCACTTCTCGATCATAGATTTCTTGAACGTGCTTTGCCTTCGCTTCTCGCTCTCTTTTGCGTATATGTTAGCCACCAAATATGCTAGTCGCTTGCTGCAGCTCCACCTCATACCTTTTACCCTTCCTATAAGCTCAAATAGTCTTGATCGCGAGGGTGTGAGATTGCTGAGTCCCCGTGACTAACAGATATTTCAAAAACCAGTTTGCATGTGCCGATGTTATCGAGCAGGTGACGCAAGCAAGCTCAAGGAGGAGCTCGATGAAGATCTTGTCCTTTGTGTTGTTTTGATCTAGTTGATCAGTAGTGGAGCCCAGTCGGGACGACCGGGGATCTGTGTAGCATTTGGGGTAGTCTTCTTTTATTTTGGCTCCGTAGTCGGGCCTTGATTGTATTTGGATGATGTAATGCTTTATTCATGTAATTGTGTGAAGTGGCGAGTGTAAGCCAACTATGTATCTCTGTCCCTTATGTATTACATGGGTTGTGTGAAGATTACCTCACTTGCGACATTGCTTTCAATGCGGTTATGCCTCTAAGTCGTGCTTCGACACGTGGTAGATAGAGCCGCATCGAGGGCGTTACAGCCGAGCCATCAAATCCCAAGTACTGGTGGACTTTATCACAGAATGGATAGAGGCCGAACTCCCTAAAGAGTACGACACATATTGCAACTGGGTTATGTATTTCGATAGTTCCAAAATGCTGGCAGGATTAGGAGCGGGCGTCGTTTTAACGTCCCCCACCAAAGATGTATTCCAGTACATACTCCAAATATTATACACAGACTCCAATAACGCAGTGGAATACGAGGCCTTATTACATGGTCTCCGGATGGCTGTCTCTATGGGCATACAACGCCTGGATGTGCACGGGGACTCAAACCTCGCAATATCTCAAATAAATGGAGATTTTGATGCCAAAGATCCGAAGATGGCGGCTTACCGCAACGTTGTCCTAAAAATGTCGACTCGATTCGAGGGGCTTGAGTTTCATCACGTGGCTCGAGAAAGTAATCAAGCGACGAACGTCCTCGCTCGCATTGGCGCCAAGCATGACCCTGTCCCACCTAATATCTTTCTGGAAAGGCTCTTTAAGCCGTCTGTGGTGTGGCAAGGGGAGAGTAGTAACACCAGTCCAGATCCGAACACAACAACATAATCGGGGGCTCAGCCATCGAAATAACACCTAATTATGGTAGTCATTGCCCCATGGACCGAACCCTTCTCGGCCTACCTTAATAGGAAAGAACTCCCAGAGGACCAAAATGAGGCTCACCACATTGTTCGGCGCTCGAAGGCCTACAAGGTTCATGAGGGAGAGCTCTACAAGAAAAGCACTACTCGAGTTCTTCAAAGATGTATCTCCGAAGAAGCAGGGCGACAGCTCTTGGCTGAAATTCACGCCGGACTCAGCGGGCACCACGCTGCAGCTCGGGCCCTTGTTAGCAAGGCCTTCCTTACAGGTTTTTACTGGCCGACGGCCCGAGCAGATGCATAGGACCTGGTCCAACATTGCATCGGATGCTAGCTTTTCTCCAACCAAAGCCACATGCCCCCCACCGCTCTACAAACAATCCCCATCACTTGGCCTTTCGTGGTCTAGGGGCTCGATATGGTGGGACCCCTTAAAGGAGGAAGCCATAAGAGAAAGTACCTACTGGTCATGGTGGATAAATTCACTAAGTGCATAGAAGCCAAACTAGTCAAAACGGTCGAGGCGGGTGAGGGAGTCCTGGACTAAGGTGTCCTCGGGCGTCCGGCCTGTTATCCATGGGCCGCACTGATGGGCTGTGAAAGACATGAAGGCCGAAGACTGCACCGTGTCCGGATTGGGCTCCACTTGGCATGGAAGGCAAGCTTGGCGGCCAAGGATTCCTTCTTATGTAACCGGCTCCATGTAAACCCTAGATCCCCTCGATATCTATATAAACCGAAGGGGATAGATCGGAAAGGACACTACATATACTCATTACCATATTCATAGGCTAGACTCTAGGGTTTAGCCATTACGATCTCGTGGTAGATCAACTCTTGTAATACTCATATTCATCAAGATCAATCAAGCAGGAAATAGGGTATTACCTCCATACAGAGGGCCCGAACCTGGGTAAACATCATGTCCCCTGTCTCCTGTTACCATCCACCCTAGACGCAAAATTCAGGACCCCCTACCCGAGATCCGCCGGTTTTGACACCGACATTGGTGCTTTCATTGAGAGTTCCACTGTGCCGTCGACAAAAGGTTCGATGGCCCCTTCAATCATCAATAACGACGCTGTCCAAAGAGGAACCTTCCTCCTCGGATAGATCTTCATATTTGGCGGCTTCGTACTGCGGGGCAACTCGCTTGGCCATCTGGAGCAGATCGACAGCTACGAGCAGGTCAGATTTGGAAGCATGAATTACATCGCGGACATCCGTCGAGATTTGATTTTCGACGGATTTGAGACCGCGACAACCGCTCCCCATCGCCTCGATGAACATGGTATAAACCTGTCATCGGGCCGCATCCAGGAGATAGCTCCTGTAGCAGCTCTAGCCTTAAATCTGGAGCAGATCAAGTCGCCCAAAGATGGGAAGCTTGAACCCATCACAGGGGCTACTGGTTCCGCATGCAGATTCCACTTCATACGGTATCTGCATCAACGGAACCTCGGACTCGCCTCCGATGTCGAACTCGGAACCCTGCGAGCCCGCATATACCGTACTCGGTCGGTTATCGATCTTCAAGTTCAGCACAGCAGACGTCTTCCAACACTCGCCCATGGGTGACATACTAAACTCGCTAAAAAACCTATCTCTGGCAAACGACTCGTCGCCGAACTATGTTCGGTTCAAACTTTTAGTGGACAATGGAGAATTTTGTTTCCGACCCGCCACCCACTTCGTAGCCACTGTTCAAGACCTAACCAACACGCCCGACCCCCGCCCCGAAGACATCGACAGTGTGGACGACCATAAGGGGTAGTGCCAGAGCTTACCACCCGCTCGACACGGGATGCCCACTTCATGGTATGACATGTGTATAATAGACACACCTTACGGCGCTCTCGACGATGACAATGAGGATCCAGTCGAGAATAAACCGCCTGGTAGACAGCCCGGACATCGGCGCCCTAGGTCACATCGCCCAAGAGAAAACACTGCCATCACCAGAGAAGACGATATTCTGGACAACAAAGACCTTGTTGAGGTAGAATCCGAGCAGGAGGAACAGGAAGGCGGGTAAGACAGCTCTGATGAACAGACCACATATGGGGACTCGGAGGACAGCAATTATCTCCCACTCTCCGAGGAAGAGGAGACACTTGGCAACGAGGATTTTATCATGCCCAAGGAACCTCTCGAGCAGAAGCGCTTCAAACACCGGCTTATAGCCACTTTAAGGAGCCTAAGAAAGAAGCAGCTGCAGCTTCAAGCAAACCAAGATCTTCTCAATGATAGATGGATTGAGGTCTTGGCCGCCAAAGAATACGGCCTCAACAGCCCAGTCAAAAGCCACCCCAAGAATAGGTGGCTCCCTCAATACGATGGCAGAGCGATGGAACCCATAGCACCATCGAACAATGCGGCGGGCGGACCACAGTTCGGTCCAGACAAAGCAGCAGCCCAAGTAGAGCACCATACCAACCCATCTGGCATTCAAAACAAAACAGCTCGGGGGAATACCCACGATATCAACCAAGACACGGAGGGTAGAGCAGGATGCACAAGATCGATGTACAGATCACGAAGATATACCCTGACCGACGATAATGGTCGCCTATTCGGATGCTATAAAGCCGACCAGGACTAGTTCGAGCACCGTAAACGGAGCCCGCTGGAGGTGCTTCATAGTGTGGCCCAACATAGAGGAGCCTTACACCATCTCTGCTTCACTAACGAAGTAATGGAGCACGAATTTCTAGACGGGTTTAAACCCATCAACATCGAATCATACGATGGAACAACAGATCCCGCGGTATGGATCGAGGATTACCTCCTTCACATTCACATGGCCCGCGGAGACGACCTCCATGCCATTAAATACCTACCTCTCATGCTTAAAGGGCCAGCTCGGTACTGGCTAAACAGTTTGCAAAAAATTCCATTGGCAACTGGGAAAATTTGGAAGACGCCTTTCGAGACAACTTCCAGGGAACATATGTCCGACCACTATACGGCGGGGACTTAAGTCACATTGTCCAGGAGCCCGGCGAGTCAGCCAGGGAGCTCTGGACCAGGTTCTTAGGCAAAAAGAACTAAATTGTCGACTGTCCGGACGTAGAAGCCCTTGCGGCCTTCAGACATAGCGTCCGGGATGAATGGCTAGCACGTCACCTCGGCCAAGAAGGACCCAAATCCATGGCAGCCCTTACCGCTCTAATGACCCGCTTCTGCGCGGGAGAAGACAACTGGCTTGCTTGGAAAAGCAATGATGCCAGTGGCCCGGGCACTTCTGAAATCCGAGATGGCAATGGCAAGCCACGACGAATCAAACACAACAGTCGTAGTAATATACGCGACACAGCGGTAAACACCGGATTTCACAATCCGAAGCCCAGTCAATGGAAGAAGCCACTAAAGGCAAACCAGGATGGACCATCCACCCTTGACAGGATATTGGACCGACCTTGTGAGATTCACGGTCACCCCGATAGGCCGGCCAATCATACCAACCGAAACTGTTGGGTCTTCAAGCAAGCAGGCAAGCTTAACACTAACCACAAGGGGAGGAGGCCACCAGGCGATAAAGATGACAGATCGGCTCGCCAGCAGAACGCCAGGGGCCAGAAACAGTTCCCCTCCAATGTTCAACTACTCCCGAAATGCAAATAGCAGTTCGTCTTCTGCCACCCACATACTGTACTGGCAAAATTCGCACCACGCGCACATCACTACTCACTCAAGATACCATGGGCATCGGCGGAAGCACAATACAGACCACCTTACAAGCATTCCCGTAACATTTTTTATCTGCTTACTCTATTTTTCCATATCATCCCTAAAGAATAGGTGACCAGCTAAACAGCATCTACAACGGAATCTATCGGAGTTCGGATCCGTATGCTCACCTAAGGGGCTACTTCCGTTAAGGATTCCCCTCCCCGAGGATGGGCGACGCAGACGTGCGATAGGAGGTCCAGAATAACTTTTTGTGGACCACAATGTTTATTCCGAGCCTATATTATGCCCTCTTTCCTCTGAACCCGACCCCGAGCATGTCAAATAGCCGGGATCGTGGTTTCTTTTTTATTATTGGCACATCGCTCCGTTCTCAGTAAGTCTCATCCGAACAATCTTTCATACTCTTTCAACAATAAGTACGGCCTTAACGGCCGCTCTGCAAATACACCTCAGCATACCCTGCCAGGGGCTCGGCTTGGGAACGAATGAGCTGCCAGCAAAAGTCTGAACAGCTATATAGCGTACCTCGGCGTCACAAGTTTGACCCTATATGCATCAGCTCCGAATCATTGTCTTGGGTCAATAGTTTGGTTGCCCGGCTCCTGTGTTCGCTACCCTACGTTCCGCTCTATCGGCTAGGGTAGTAAAGGGAGAACTACTGCGATTGTAACCTGGCCTAGACAGGATGAGCACCTCATTAGAGAAAGCCGAAAACTGACTGTCATGATGCGGCGAGAGCTGGTCAACCACTTGACGACTTATTGGAATCTTTAGCGATTCTCCATGTAACACGAGGGATCATTTTCAGATATGCAAGGCACCACACGCTGCACACACACCAGGGCTATGTCGTAGCCCCACCATAAAACTCCTATGGTTAAGTGAAAGAGTGATTAAATGCTTTTCCGAACACCCCCATACTTCCTATGATGGGGCTGAAGCCGACGACTAGAAAACTTTCAGATTATATTAAAACGATCGCATAGGAGGAATTCAAGCCTTTCGAGCAAAACATAAATAGATTAACTATAAAGTTGTCTTTTACAATCATCATCCACCTCACTCGAACATTATGTTTTCCGAGCATTGACCCTCTATCAAGCAGGCGGCCTCTAGGACATCTTCAAAATAACTCTCCGGTTCCGGACGGTCCCTGCCTTCAGGCAGACCCTTCGTTACAACGTTGATGGCCTTCATCTTTCCCCAGAATGTCTTGACTCGGGCAAGGGCCATCCGTGCACCTTCAATGCGCGCCGATCGCTTCACAGCATCGAGTCGCGGCAGTATGTCGACAAGCTTCTGCACCAAATCGAAATAGCTACTCGGCACAGGCTCGGTTGGCCACAGCCGGATTGTAACATCCTTCATGGTAGCGCCAGATACCCTATGAAGTTCGGCCCATTGGGACATCTTTTCATTAAGCAACGGCGGGCGCTTCGCCGCACCGAACTGTGACCAAAAAAGCTTCTCCGTTGCATATCCAGCTTGCGCTTGGTAATAGCACGCTGCATCGGAAGAACTTTTCGGCAAGTCCAAATACTCGTCCGGAGAACTCCACACTTGGTTCATATGAGCATAGTCCGGGTCGTCGAACTTAGTCTGCAGCAGAAAAGGCTTTCCAGACACTACTCTTTCGCTTGCTGAACCACCTCACGGAGTGCTCTGGAGTCTGATCGCGCTTCTCTTGCCTCTTGTCGGGCCTTGTCCAGTTCAGCCGTTAAGGCTTGATTCTCTTTCTCAAGAAATTCGTAGTGGCCAGTAGCATTCTCCAAAGGGAGTGTCATCATGGATACCTTCTCCTCACCCTGGCACCACGCAGCTCGTTCGGCCTTCAGCTCAACTGATGCATCTTTAGCAGCAGCATCACTAAGCCGGACCCGCTCCTTGGCCTGGACTAGATCCACCCGAAGAGCCTCCACGACGACAGCACCATCTGCATTTCATGTGCACTTCATATAAAGCACTTTCCCACATCAAGCACACTGGTGTAAAGAATGCTCGAAATACATACCTTGCGAGTCGTCAAGACGCCTGTTGATCAATGCAATGTCATCCTCCGCAATATCCAGCTTTTGCTGTAGCTCGGCCATTTCCATACTCCGGACAGCCATGGGAGGGGAAGCAACCTGTATTTCAAATTAAACCAAGGTTAATACCTGAGCATATGTCTTTGATCCTCCGATCGCTTCCTTCGGAAGACAATCCGAGTCTCAGGGGCTACTGCATATACAACAGGTGCATTCTGTCAATAAAACTCAATTGACAAAACTACATCACAAACCTCAAAACCTCTTAGAAGGCTCACGAAGTCCTCGTCCAATCCACTCTTCGTGGATATAACCCTTTTGACCACCGTAGCCATCAAGGTACGGTGCTCTTCTGAAATGGATGCTCGTCGTAGCAAGCCCATCAGCATGTCCGACGCTTCCGGGTCTTCGGAAACCATCGCCGGAGTACGACATTCCTGAGATGGAACCTGCTCACTTTCCTCCAGAATCGTCTCCGGCTGTAAACCGGATGGTTTGGGGACACCAGTTTTGATCCCGGAGCCCCGAGTGACAGAGGCACTGCCTTCGGGTAACACCTCCTTCGCCTCCTGTACTACTTGGTGTTCAGGAGGAGCCCGTGATACGTCTCCAACATATCTATAATTTTTGATTGTTCCATGCTATTATATTGTCTGTTTTGGATGTTTATGGGCTTTATTATACACTTTTATATAATATTTGGGACTAACCTATTAACCCAGAGCCCAGTGCAAGTTTCTGTTATTTCCTTGTTTTAGAGTATCGCAGAAAAGCAAAATCAAACGGAGTCCAATTGACCTGAAACTTCACGTAACTTATTTTTGGACCAGAAGAAGCCCACGGATGATCGAAGATGGACCAGGAGAGTCCCGGGCTGCCCACAAGGGTGGGGGGCGCGCCCACCCCCGTGGGCACGCCCCCTGCCTCATGGACAGCCCGGAGGTCCACCGACATACTTCTTCCTCCCATATATACCCATATACCCTAAAAACTTCGGGGAGCACAATAGATCGGGAGTTCCGCTGCCAGAAGCCTCTGTAGCCACCGAAAACAAATCTAGACCCGTTCCGGCACACTGCCGGAGGGGGGAATCCCTCTCCGGTGGCCATCTTCATCATCCCGGTGCTCTCCATGATGAGGAGGGAGTAGTTCTCCCTCGGGGATGAGGGTATGTACCAATAGCTATGTGTTTGATCTCTCTCTCTCTCTCGTGTTCTTGAGGTGATACGATCTTGATGTATTGCGAGTTTTGCTATTATAGTTGGATCGAATGATGTTTCTCCCCCTTTACTCTCTTGTAATGGATTGAGTTTTCCCTTTGAAGTTATCTTATTAGATTGAGTCTTTAAGGATTTGAGAACACTTGATGTATGTCTTGCGTGGGATACCCGTGGTGACAATGGGATATTCTATTGATCCACTTGATGTATGTTTTGGTGACCAACTTGCGGGTTCCGCCCATGAACCTATGCATAGGTGTTGGCAAAGTTTTCGTCTTGACTCTCCGGTATAAACTTTGGGGCACTCTTTGAGGTCCTATGTGTTGGTTGAATAGATGAATCTGAGGTTGTGTGATGCATATCATATAATCATACCCATGGATACATGAGGTGACATTGGAGTATCTAGGTGACATTAGGGTTTTGGTTGATTTGTGTCTTAAGGTGTTATTCTAGTACGGACTCTAGGGCTGTTTGTGACGCTTATAGGAATAGCCGAACGGATTGATTGGAAAGAATAACTTTGAGGTGGTTTCGTACCCTACCATAATCACTTCGTTTTTTCTCCGCTATTAGTGACTTTCGAGTGACTCTTTGTTGCATGTTGAGGGATAGTTATATGATCCAATTATGTTATTATTGTTGAGGGAACTTGCACTAGTGAAAGTATGAACCCTAGGCCTTGTTTCAACACATTGCAATGCCGTTTGTGCTCACTTTTATCATTAGTTACCTTGCTTTTTTATATTTTCAGATTACAAAACCTTTATCTACCATCCATATACCACTTGTATCACCACTCTTCGCCGAATTAGTGCACCTATACAATTTACCATTGTATTGGGTGTGTTGGGGACACAAGAGACTCTTTGTTATTTGGTTGCAGGGTAGCTTGAGAGAGTCCATCTTCATCCCATGTTTCCTACGGATTGATAAACCTTAGGTCATCCACTTGAGGGAAATTTTCTACTGTCCTACAAACCTCTGCACTTGGAGGCCCAATAACGTCTACAAGAAAAGGTTGTGTAGTAGACATCAACCTCACGAAACTTTAGTGCTCACGAGAATTGCTGCCAGTTTTTATTGGAGAGTGATATTCAGTTAATTCTTTATGCAGATGATTAATAGACAAATTCCGCAGGTTCACAAATTTATTTGAGAATTTTATGAGTTCCATAAGTATACGTTTGATCCAGATTACTACAGACTATTCTGTTTTTGACAGATTCTGTTTTCTATGTGTTGTTTGCTTATTTTGATGAATCTATGAGTAGTATCGGAGGACATGAACCATAGATAAGTTGGAATACAGTAGATATTACACCAATATGAATTTAGAAAGAGTTCACAACAGTACCTAAGTGGAGATTTATTTTCTTATACTAACGGAGCTTACGAGTTTAATGTTAAGTTTTGTGTTGTGAAGTTTTCAAGTTTTGGGTAAAGATTCTATGGACTATGGAATAAGGAGTGGCAAGAGCCTAAGCTTGGGTATGCCAAAGGCACCCCAAGTTAAAATTCAAGGACAACCAAAAGCCTAAGCTTGGGGATGCCCCGGAAGGCATCCCCTCTTTCGTCTTCGTTCATCGGTAACTTTACTTGGAGCTATATTTTTATTTACCACATGATATGTGTTTTGCTTGGAGCGTCATTTTATTTTATTTAGTTTTGCTTGCTGTTTGAATAAAGTATCAAGATCTGAAATTCTTAAATGTTAGAGAGTCTTCACATAGTTGCATAATTATTCAACTACTCATTGATCTTCGCTTATATCTTTCGGAGTAGTTTGTCATTCGCTCTAGTGCTTCACTTATATCTTTTTAGAGCACAGTGGTGGAATTGTTTTATAGAAACTATTGATCTCTCATGATTCACTTAGATTATTTTGAGAGTCTTAAATAGCATGTTAATTTGCTTAAATAATCTTAATATGCTTGGTATTCAAGAATAGTAAAAACTTTCTTATGAGTGTGTTGAATGCTATGAGAATTTTGATGCTTGATAATTGTTTTGAGATATGAAGATGGTGATATTAAATTTGTGCTAGTTGAGTAGTTGTGCATTTGAGAAATACTTGTGTTAAAGTTTGTGATTCCCATAGCATGCACGTACGGTGAACCGTTATGTGATGAAGTCGGAGCATGATTTCTTTTTTGATTGTCTTCCTTATGAGTGGCGGTCGGGGACGAGTGACGGTCTTTTCCTACCAATCTATCCCCCTAGGAGCATGCACGTAATACTTTGCTTTGATAACTTGTAGATTTTTGCAATAAGTATATGAGTTCTTTATGACTAATGTTGAGTCCATGGATTATACACACTTTTCTTCCTTCCACCATTGCTAGCCTCTCTAATACTGCGCAACTTTCGCCGGTATCATACACCCACCATATACCTTCCTTAAAACAGCCACCATACCTACCTATTATGGCATTTCCATAGCCATTCCGAGATATATTGCCACGCAACTTTCCACTGTTCTGTTATTATGACACGCTTCATCATTGTCATATTGCTTTGCCTGATCATGTAGTTGACATCGTATTTGTGGCAAAGCCACCGTTCATAATTCTGGCATACATGTCACTCATGAGTCATTGCACATCCCGGTACACCGCCGGAGGCATTCATACAGAGCCATATCTTGTTCTAAGTATCAAGTTGTAATTCTTGAGTTGTAAGTAAATAAAAGTGTGATGGTCATCATTATTAGAGCATTGTCCCAGTGAGGGAAGGATGATGGAGACCATGATTCCCCCACAAGTCGGGATGAGACTCCGGACGAAAATAAATAAATAAATAAAAGAGGCCAAAGAAGCCCAAACAAAAAAAAGGCCATAGAAAAAAGAGAAGGCCCAAATAAAAAAGTAAAAAAATGAGAGAAAAAGAGAGAAGGGACAATGCTACTATCCTTTTACCACACTTGTGCTTCAAAGTAGCTCCATGATCTTCATGATAGAGAGTCTCCTATGATATTACTTTCATATACTAGTGGGAAACTTTCATTATAGAACTTGGCTTGTATATTCCAATGATGGGCTTCCTCAAAATGCCCTAGGTCTTCGTGAGCAAGCGAGTTGGATGCACACCCACTTAGTTTCTTTTTGAGCTTTCATACATTTATAGCTCTAGTGCATCTGTTGCATGGCAATCCCTACTCACTCACATTGGTATCTATTGATGGGCATCTCCATAGCCCGTTGATACGCCTAGTTGATGTGAGACTATCTTCTCCCTTTTTGCCTTCTCCATAACCACCCTTCTATTCCACATATAGTGCTATATCCATAGCTCACGCTCATATATTTCGTGAAGATTGAAAAAGTTTGAGAACACCAAAAGTATGAAACAATTGCTTGGCTGCTCATCGGGGTTGTGCATGATTTAAATACGTTGTGTGGTGAAGATGGAGCATAGCCAGACTATATGATTTTTAGGGATAACTTTCTTTAGCCATGTTATTTTGAGAAGACATGATTGCTTAGTTAGTATGCTTGAAGTATTATTATTTTTATGTCAATATTAAACTTTTTTCTTGAATCTTATGGATCTAAATATTCTTGCCACAATAAAGAGAACTACATGGATAAACATGTTAGGTAGCATTCCACATCAAAAATTCTGTTTTTATCATTTACCTACTCGGGGACGAGCAGGAATTAAGCTTGGGGATGCTGATACGTCTCCAACGTACCTATAATTTTTGATTGTTCCATGCTGTTATATTATTTGTTTTGGATGTTTATGGGATTTATTATACACTTTTATATTATTTTTGGGACTAACCTATTAACCGAGGGCCCCGTGCTAGTTTCTGTTTTTTCCTTGTTTTAGAGTATCGCAGAAAAGGAAAATCAAACGGAGTCCAATTAACCTGAAACTTCACAGAACTTATTTTTGGACCAGAAGAAGCCCACCGAGTATCGAAGATGGACCAGGAGAGTCCCGGGCTGCCCACGAGGGTGTTCTGCCACCAGATCGGGTGTTCTGCCCCCTGGAAAGCCCAGAGGTCCACCAACATACTTCTTCCTTCCATATATACCCATATACCCTAAAAACTTCGGGGAGCACAATAGATCGGGTGTTCTGCCGCCAGAAGCCTCCGTAGCCACCGAAAACCAATCTAGACCCGTTCCGGCACCCTGCCGGAGGGGGGAATCCCTCTCCGGTGGCCATCTTCATCATCCCAGTGCTCTCCATGACGAGGAGGGAGTAATTCTCCCTCGGGGCTGATGGTATGTACCAGTAGCAATGTGTTTGATCTCTCTCTCTCTCTCTCTCGTGTTCTTGAGGTGATACGATCTTGATGCATCGCGAGCTTTGCTATTATAGTTGGATCTTATGATGTTTCTCCCCCTCTACTCTCTTGTAATGGATTGAGTTTTCCCTTTGAAGTCATCTTATCGGATTGAGTCTTTAAGGATTTGAGAACACTTGATGTATGTCTTGCGTGGGATACCCATGGTGACAATGGGGTATTCTATTGATCCACTTGATGTATCTTTTGGTGATGAACTTGCGGGTTCCGCCCATGAACCTATGCATAGGGGTTGGCAAGTTTTCGTCTTGACTCTCCGGTAGAAACTTTGGGGCACTCTTTGAGGTCCTATGTGTTGGTTGAATAGATGAATCTGAGATTGTGTGATGCATATCGTATAATCATACCCACGGATACTTGATGTGACATTGGAGTATATAGGTTACATTAGGGTTTTGGTTGATTTGTGTCTTAAGGTGTTATTCTAGTACGAACTCTAGGGCTGTTTGTGACGCTTATAGGAATAGCGCAACGGATTGATTGGAAAGAATAACTTTGAGGTGGTTTCGTACCCTACCATAATCTCTTCGTTTTTTTCTCCGCTATTAGTGACTTTGGAGTGACTCTTTGTTGCTTGTTGAGGGATAGTTATATGGTCCAATTATGTTATTATTGTTGAGGGAACTTGCACTAGTGAAAGTATGAACCCTAGGCCTTGTTTCAACACATTGCAATGCCGTTTGTGCTCACTTTTATCATTAGTTACCTTGCTTTTTTATATTTTCATATTAAAAAACCTTTATCTACCATCCATATACCACTTGTATCACCATCTCTTCGCCGAACTAGTGCACCTATACAATTTACAATTGTATTGGGTGTGTTGGGGACACAAGAGACTCTTTGTTATTTGGTTGCAGGGTTGCTTGAGAGAGACCATCTTCATCCTACGTCTCCCATGGATTGATAAACCTTAGGTCGTCCACTTGAATGAAATTTGCTACTGTCCTATAAACCTCTGCAGTTGGAGGCCCAACAATGTCTACAAGAAGAAGGTTGTGTAGTAGACATCAACCCATCGGGACGATACCTCGGTATCATCTCCCCTGTTGGGCGATGTGGATGGAGGAGGCGTGTCACTCTCCATCATCTCCGGAAGAAGATCTCCCGAGGAGTAGGACGATTGAGAAGCACCAGGCATTAACCTCTGTGGATGGATTGTTCAGTATCTTGTTAAGAGATGCCTGAACTAAAGGTGCTTGGATATTTAGTACTTACCGAAGTGTCCGAATGATTGCAGTCAAGACCAACGTCTTCGGTGGTGTCCGACCATTGCTCTCGTTCCCCGAAATATAATTTCCACATTCCTTCGTGTGTAGTGCCGAAGAACTGCTTTAGAGTCCGCCGCCCTTCTGGGTTAAACTCCCACATACGAAGAGGCCGCCACTGACATGGCAGGATCCGGCGGACTAGCATTATTTGAACAACATTCACAAGATCGATGCCCTTCTCTGTAAGGCTCCGGATGCGACTTTGCACTTCATTGACGGATGCCCTTCTCTGCACTTCATTGACGGATCCCCAGTCCAATCCCTTATTGACCCATGAAGCAAGCTGAATTGGAGGGCCGGGCCGGAACACAGGTGTAGCCGCCCACTTGGGGACCCGCGGCTCGTTGATATAAAACCACCCCTACTGCCTTATGTCGGAAGATTTGTGGAAAGATCCTTCGGGCTAAACCGCGTCGGCCAACTTGCCTATTGTGACACTGCCGCACTCTGCCTGCTCCTCCTCTTCCACCTGCGGCTTCACATCAAAGGTCTTCAGCCACAAACCAAAGTGCGGAGGAGTCTGGAGTAAGGCTTCACACGTGACGATAAATGTCGAGATGAGGAGAATAGAGTCCGGGGCCAGATCGTGAAAATCTAGCCCATAGTAGAACATGAACCCCCGGACGAAGGGGTTAAGCATGAACCCTAGCCCGTGAAGAAAGTGGGATACAAATACTATGCTCTCGCCAGATCTGGGGGTCTGTATGACTTGCCCTTGTGCCGGAAGCCGATGAAAGATTTCCGAGGTCAGATACCTCGCTACGCGGAGCTTCGCAATGTCCTCCTCTGTGATAGAAGAAGCCACCCACCGGCCCTGATGGTTGGATCCGTACATGACTAGGGATTGTGGCGATTGGAACCTAAGGGTTGGAATTTGGGGTGGCTATGGTTGAGGAAGAAGCAAGCACAAGGGAAGAAAACGAGACTGGGTCCCTATATAAAGGCCCCGAATATTGGGCGTCTCCCCCGGGGTGTTTAAACTTACCAATCACCAAGGAGTTGTACCCAGGGGACGGTTGGGTTACCCATGCCTACATTAATGAAAATCCCATAAATAAAGGGACACGATCTCTGCCTTGACGAGACGTGCCAATAAAACCGCACCCCGAGACGTGGGGCGGCTCGCTAGCCGACGGTTGGAAATCGTAACCGGGCAGGCATGATATGATGTCATGAACAGTTATCAACAAGTTGGTCTCATGGGGGATTACATGCTCTGCCATTATATACATAGTTCCGCATATACTTACTTCATCCGAAGACTATTCTAGAGTTCGGAAGGAGGGAACCTGCATTGCAATGCAGAAGGCAAATCTACGCGCCGGACTTGTAACACCCCGGATGTGATTTACCGAATATGTAATCCAACTCTTGCCGTTTCCGGCGTTAAGTTATTTTATTTTCTCGGGTTCGGGTTTTTGTCTCCGTGTGTTGTTGTCATTGTCATGCATCTCATATCATGTCATCATGTGCATTGCATTTGCATACGTGTTCATCTCATGCATTCGAGCATTTTCCCCATTGTCCGTTTTGCACTCCAGCACTCCGTTCTCCTCCGGTGGTCTTTTCTACCTTTCTTTCATGTGTGGGGATTAAACATTTCCTGATTGGACCGAGACTTGCCAAGCGGCCTTGGTCTACTACCGGTAGACCGCCTGTCAAGTTTCGTACCATTTGGACTTCGTTTGATGCTCCAACGGTTAACCGAGGGACCGAAAAGGCCTCATGTGTGTTGCAGCCCAACACCCCTCCAATTTGGCCCAAAACCCACCAAAAGCCTCTCCATCTTCTAGAGCGTTCGATCATGATCGCGTGGCCGAAAACCGCACCTCATTTGGACACTCCTAGCTCCCTCTATGCCTATAAATAGGCCCTCCTCCGAAAATCCGGATCTCTCCCCCGTCCAAACCCTAAAATCGCCCCGCTGCCACCGGACACGTCCGGCCGCCGCCGGACGAAGTCGCTGCCGCTGCCCGCGCCAATCAGGAGGCGCCATGTGGCCGGCCGCCTCCTCCCACCGCCGCGGCCCGCCCGGCCCGCAGCCGGCCCCCGCGGCCCATCCCGGTCCGCCGCCGCCTGCCTCCTCCTTCCCCGACGCTGTCGACCGTGCGCCGCCCTGTCGCCCGGCTCACAGCCGCCTCCTCGCGCCCGAAGGCCGCCGCCGCCGCGCCATTGCCGGCGGAGCAAGCTCCGCCGCGACAACCCCTCGCCGCCCCGCGCCGCCTCGTTGCCGGTGGCCGCCGCCCCGCCGGCGTCGCCCTCCGCCGCCGCCTCGCCGCCCATCCTCCCGGCCGGCAAGTCCCCCGATGAGTTTGGCGACCTCCTGCTACAGTGCTCTGGCGGACCTCGTAAATCACGCCCGGATCCCGATCTGGATCTGAGATCCGCGGGTTGACTTTCCATCCCTAACCCTAATTTTTTGCCTATGTTCATCGCATCATAACTGCGCATCCGTAGCTCCATTTTGGGCATATAGCATATCAAAATGTTCATCTCAGAGAGTACATCATTTCATCTCATTGCATCATTTTCATTTGAGTTCATCTTGAGGCCCGAAATGCTGTTAGAAGAATGCTATTGGAGTTAAGTGTCAGATCTGCTGCTCCATTTAGATATTTGTCATTTTTGCCATGATTATTGTGTGCATGATATGCCCATGAGCTCTACATGTGTTTTGTTATATGTTTTGCCATCTATCCAGAGGTGCAACCCATGTATTTTTGTGATGTGTGTGGTGACTAGCACAAGCTTGCAAAGTGGAGCATTCGTTAATGCTGATTTCAGGGACTTAGCATTTCCACTAAGTCCTTGAGCTGTTTATCTCAATATGCCATATGTTCATGTTGTTTCCTAGTGATCTGTGCCTTGTTTGAGGATGATCAGTAAGGATATTTTGTTAATCTTGTAGTGCTCTATCCATCCATGTCTTTGTTTGCAATTATGGAGTACCCTAGCTTGAGTCAATCAAGCTCTACTTTTGTCATTTCGTGAATCTGGGCAGATTGTCTACTTGTTAGCGATTTTGCCGATGATGTTGTAGTTGATCCGTGCATGCTATGCTATTGTTCTTGCCATGTCTAGCTTGTATTTTGTGTATTCTTGTTGGGTGTATGCTTAGATTGTCATGACTTGCTCTGTAGTGAGTGCATCGAGCTCGTAAACATGCCTACTTGATATCTATTTTAGCATGCTCGTAACTCCGATTCCGGCGCTCTTTATATCGTTTTCAAGCGATTTCATCTCACCTTTCCTGTGGCACACTTGGATTTCCAAGTTGAGGCCAGGTTCATGCATTCCTTGTCAAACTTGCATATGCATCGCATATTGCATCCTGCATAGCATACCATCTTAGCATCGTATCGTTTGAGCCTTGCACGTGGTTGATTGTGTCCTTGTTGCTTGTTTGTCTTGTTTGGGTAGAGTCGGGAGACGAGTTCTCTAATGAGGAGCCCGTTGAGTTTGCTTTCGAGGATCCAGTCAACTCTGACAACTCTGCAGGAAAGATGATCATACCCTCGAAATCACTACTATCTTTGCTTTGCTAGATGCTCGGTCTTTTGCTATGCCTATGCTATGATGCCTACCACTTGCTTATCATGCCTCCCAAATTGCCAAGTCAAACCTCTAACCCACCATGTCCTAGCAAACCGTTGATTGGCTATGTTACCGCTTTGCTCAGCCCCTCTTATAGCGTTGCTAGTTGCAGGTGAAGATTAGAGGCTGTTCATTGTTGGAACCTTATTTACTTGTTGGGATATCATTATATTACCATGTTATCTTAATGCATCCATATACTTGGTAAAGGGTGGAAGGCTCGGCCTCTCGCCTAGTGTTTTGTTCCACTCTTGCCGCCCTAGTTTTCCGTCATATCGGTGTTATGTTCCTGGATTTTGCGTTCCTTACGCGGTTGGGTTATAATGGGAACCCCTTGATAGTTCGCCTTGATTAAAGCTTTTCCAGCAATGCCCAACCTTGGTTTTAGCATTTGCCACCTAGCCTCTTTTTCCCTTCGGTTTTTGGAGCCCGAGGGTCATCTTATTTAAACCCCCCCGGGCCAGTGCTCCTCTAAGTGTTGGTCCGAACTAGAGTCCTGTGCAGCACCCCCTCAGGGAAACTCGAGGTTTGGTTTTAGTTGTATGGAGCGCTCATCTGAGTGTGCCCTGAGAACAAGATATGTGCAGCTCCTATCAGGATTTGTCGGCACATTTGGGCGGTGTTGCTGGATTTGTTTTAACCCGTCGAAGTGTCTTGAAGAACCGAGATACCGAGTCTGATCGGAACGTCTCGGGAGGAGGTCTATTCCTTCGTTGACCATGAGAGCTTGTCATGGGATAAGTTGGGACTCCCCTGCAGGGATTTGAACTTTCGAAAGCCGTGCCCACGGTTATGGGTAGATGGGAATTTGTTAATGTCCGGTTGTAGATAACTTGAACCTTAATTTAATTTAAATGAATCAACAGTGTGAGTTACCGTGATGGTCTCTTCTCGGCGGAGTCCGGGAAGTGAACACGGTGTTGGAGTAATGCTTGCGCAGGTTGCTCTCTAGTTTCTCGCTCGCTCTTTGCCTCCTCTTCTCGCTCTCTTTTGCGAACAGGATAGCCACCATATATGCTAGTCGCTTGCTGCAGCTCCACATATTATCCTTGCCTTACCTATAAGCTTAAATAGTCTTGATCGCGAGGGTGCAAGATTGCTGAGTCCCTGTGGCTCACAGATTACTTCCAAACCAGATGCAGGCCCTGATGATTCCGTTCCAGATGACGCGCTTGAGCTCAAGTGGGAGTTCGACGAGGACTCACGCTGATACTATGTGTCTTTTCCTGATGATCAGTAGTGGTGCCCAGTTGGGTGATCGGGACCGTGTCGCATGTTGGGTTTATCTTTCATTTTGGCGCCGTAGTCGGGCCATGAGTGTTTGAATGTTGTAATGCTATTTATGTACTTTGATTGACTTGGCGAGTGTAAGCCAACTATGTATCTCCCCTTTTATTATCTATATTACATGGGACGTTGTGATGATTGCCTAACTTGCGACATTGCTATCAATGCAGTTATGTCTCTAAGTCGTGCCTCGACACGTGGGAGCTATAGCCGCATCGAGGGCATTACAAGTTGGTATCAGAGCCTTCCCCGACCTTAGGAGCCCCATTGCTTGATCATTTTTAGCGGCCGAGTTGTGTCTAGAAAAATGTTTTGAGTCATTTAGGAATTATATATCGCAGAGTTTAGGAATTCTTTTTACTTCCCAGTCGCCTCATCGCTCTGGTAAGGCATCCTGACATAGAGTTTTGACTCTTCTCTTCTCAAATTTCACTAAAAAAATTTAGGATCACGCGGGTATCTTGGAATCGTTCCGATGGTTTTGTGACGAGAACATTGTCTTGGTGCCTCCTGTCGGGGGTTTTGTGGCAGTGTCCCGGGGAGTTGAGCTCCGAGGTGTTGTCGTCATAATTTTATCGTTGCAGTTCTGGAATACCTGAGTTTAGTACGCCGACATCGAAAATCTCTTTTATGTAGTTTGTTGGTGAGATAACCTCGACGCCACCCAGTACTGGGGCGGGAGTTCAGGAGTATCGCCATAACTCGTATAACAGCTGCTTTTCGAAGGTTGAGGTACATGGTTTTTCTCGGTTATGTGTTGAAGGATGGATACAGCTGGATGTAGGATTTGCTAGATTTGGGTGAGATATTATGCTTCCCCTGTATCCCCAACACCTGATTGCATAACCGGAAAGGTTCGGGAGTTTCATAGGTGGGAATTCTTGTAGCACTAGTTCTTCTTCCACGGATATTTGGTTTGAGATTGGGATTTCTTACCGAGTATTCGTTCTTGATCCATACCTTGTTGATTTATTTCTCTACCTAAATTCTAAGTGGCTTCTCAATTTATGGATACATGACCATTTCAAGAGGAATGCATTCGTTCATTCTGTTCGGATGTGAAGACTTTATGTTGCAATTTTCATTCCGTTGGATTCAGCTTCATTTTATCTGTCAATGTGCTAACGGTGGTCAACCTCTTCAGGATGGCTCCCTCTAAGAGCACCAATCATAATTAGAATCAAGATCCGCCACCACCTCCACCTCCTCCGGAGGCATGGCAAGCTGTGATGGCCGCAACCAATGCTAACACACAGTTGATCATGCAAATTCTTCAAGAGCGCAATCAAGCGAACCAAGGCAACCAAGGCAACAATCAGAATCACTTTGCTACACTCAACTAGTTCCTTGCTAACGGGCCAAAGACTTTCAGCAATTGTGTTGAGGCAACTGATGCTGACGATTGGCTCGTGGATCTGTGCAAGCATTTCAAGTGCAGTAACGTCAGGCCTGAGGAATTTGTCAAGTTCGCATCCTTCCAACTCAAAGATCAAGCTGCAGAATGGTTCCAGTAGTACAAGGATTCCAGAGGTGGACGTGTTATTACCTGGGATGAATTCCGTCAAGACTTCAAAGCTCATCATATCCCTCAGAGCGTGGTTGAAAGCAAGCATGAGGAATTCCGCAACCTGAAGCAAGGCTCTTTGTCTGTGTATGACTACAACAAGTTGTTTCAGAAGCTCGCCCGCTTTGCTAAGCAGGACGTACCTAATGAGAAGAGCATGATATACCAGTTCAGGGGTGGTCTTAGGTAAGAAATTCAGCTAGCACTTGTTCTCTTCGAGCCCTTGAGGTATGATGAGTTCTACAACATGGCATTGAAGCAAGAGGCCGCTCAACTGAGGTGTGATGCTTCCAAGAAGCGAGTCAGAGATGCTACTCCTTCTTCCTCTACTCAAGTGGCCAAGCAGCAGAAGTATTGGCTTCCTCCTCCTCCGTTCCGTCAGCTGTATCAGCAGAAGAGCAAAGGTGGCAGTGGATCATCCCACCCACCCAACCCTGGCTTTCAAAACAAGACTTCGTCTCAAGCTCCAAGATCGAGTGCTCCGTATCACCGTCTGCTTTCAAAGGTCATGTGCAACAAGTGCCAACAGAAGGGTCACTATGCCAACAAGTGTTTCAACTAGAAGCATCTTCCTCCTCCAAGCTTGATCTCCGTATGGGTTATCATCAGATTCGAATTCGTGAGCAAGATATTCCCAAGACGGCTTTCAGGACAAGCTATGGTTCATATGAATACACTGTCATGTCTTTTGGCCTCGTCAACGCTCCTCCGACTTTCTCTCGCATGATGAAGTTCATCTTCAACGCCTACACCAATGACTTTGTTTTGGTCTATCTCGATGACATTCTGGTTTTCTCGAAGAACAAGGAAGATCATGCCAAGCACTTGCGTTTGGTACTCCATAAGCTGAGAGAACATCAGTTCTATGCCAAGTTCTCCAAGTGCGAATTTTGGCTCGATGAGGTTCTTTATCTTGGTCATATCATCTCTGCCAAGGGTATTACGGTGAATCCTGAGAAGGTGTCTGCAATTGTGAACTAGGAACCTCCTCAGAACGTGAAGCAACTCCGTAGCTTCCTCGGTCTCGCAAGCTATTGTCGAAGATTCGTTGAAAACTTTTCTAAGATCGCGAAGCCTCTCTCAAATCTTCTCCAGAAGCACGTCAAGTACGTTTTGTCTCCGGAGTGTGACATTGCATTCAACACTTTGAAAGAGAAATTGGTCACCGCTCCAGTTCTGACTCCGCCTGATGAATCCAAACCATACGAGGTCTTTTGCGATGCCTCTCTCCAAGGTCTTGGCGCAGTGTTGATGCAAGAGAAGAAAGTTGTGGCTTATACCTCTCGCCAGTTGAAGCCCAATGAGAAGAACTACCCCACTCATGATCTCGAGTTGGCGGTAGTTGTGCATGCTCTTTTGACTTGGAGACATCTCTTATTGGGAAGAAAAGTGGACATCTTCACTGACCACAAGAGACTAAAGTACGTCTTCACTCAGCCTAATCTCAACCTCAGGCAGACTCGATGGGTCGAAATGATTAAAGAGTATAATCCGAGTATCGGGTATACTCCAAGCAAGGCTAATGTGATAGCTGACGCATTGAGCAGGAAGGCTTACTGCAACAGTCTGATTCTCAAGCCTTATCAACCCGAGCTTTGTGAAGCTTTCCGCAAACTTAATCTGCAAGTTGTTCCTCAAGGTTTCCTCGCCAACCTTCAAGTCTCTCCTACCTTGGAAGACCAGATTCGCCAAGCCCAGCTTCTTGATGCTATGGTGAAAAAGGTGAAGATTGGGATTGCCAAGAGTCAACCCAAGTACAAGTGCTACCGCCTTGATGACAAGGATACTCTCTTCTTTGAGGATCGTATTGTTGTGCCCAAAGGTGACCTCCGTAAAGTGATCATGAACGAGGCTCACAATTCTCTCCTCTCCATCCATCCTGGGAGCACGAAAATGTATCAGGACCTCAAGCAGGCCTATTGGTGGACTCGAATGAAGCGCGAGATTGCTCAATTCGTCAATGAGTGTGATGTCTGCAGAAGAGTGAAGGCAGAACACCAAAGGCCAGCTGGTCTCCTCCAACCTCTTGCCATTCCAGAATGGAAGTTTGACCACATTGAAATGGACTTCGTGACTGGGTTTCCAAAGTCCAAACGTGGCAATGATGCTATATTCGTTGTCATCGACAAACTCACTAAAGTGGCTCACTTTCTGCCTATCAAAGAGTCAATCACTGCAGCTCAATTGGCGGAACTCTATACCTCTCGAATTGTCTCGCTGCACGGTATTCCAAAAGTGATCTCTTCAGACCATGGCAGCATCTTTACCTCCAAGTTTTGGGATTCTTTTCAGAAGGCCATGGGCACCAACATCCGCTTCAGCACAGCTTTCCATCCTCAAACTAGCGGTCAAGTCGAGCATGTTAACCAGATTCTTGAAGATATGCTCAGGGCTTGTGTGATCTCCTTCGGCATGAAGTGGGAGGATTGTCTTCCTTATGCTGAATTCTCCTACAACAACAGTTTTCAAGCAAGTTCGGGCGAGGCCCCTTTTGAAATACTGTATGGCAGGAAGTGCCGTACCCCTCTCAACTGGTCTGAAACCGGCGAACGTCAGCTTCTCAGAAATGACTTAATCACAGAGGCAGAGGAAATGTGCAAAGTCATTCGAGATAACCTCAAAGCAGCCCAATCCCGCTAGAAGAGCTACTATGATAGTAAGCACCGTGATTTGGCTTTTGAGATCGGACATCATGTTTACCTTCGCGTCTCTCCTATGAAAGGTACTCGTCTCTTCGGTATCAAAGGGAAGATTTCCCCTAGATACATGGGACCTTTCAAGATTGTCAGCAAGAGAGGCGATCTCGCCTATCAACTTGAGCTTCCTTCAAACTTTGCAAATGTACATGACGTGTTCCATGTCTCTCAGCTTCGAAAGTGCTTCAAGACTCCTAACCGCATTATCAACTTCAAGGACATTGAGCTCCAAGAGGATCTCTCTTATCACGAGCACCCTGTGGCTATTCTTGAAGAGACTGAACGCAAGACTCGCAACAAGTCAATCAAATTCCTCAAAGTCAAGTGGTCACACCATTCCGTCCGTGAAGCTACCTGGGAACGCGAGGATCACCTCCATTCTGAGTACCCGGCGTTCTTTCAGTCCTATATCTCGGGACGAGATCCTTTAATAGTGGTGGAGTGTTGTAACACCCCGGATGTGATTTACCCAATATGTAATCCAACTCTTGCCATTTCCGGCGTTAAGTTATTTTATTTTCTCGGGTTTGGGTTTTGTCTCCGTGTGTTGTTGTCGTTGTCATGCATCTCATATCATGTCATCATGTGCATTTCATTTGCATACGTGTTCATCTCATGCATTCGAGCATTTTCCCCATTGTCCGTTTTGCATTCCGGCGCTCCGTTCTCCTCTGGTGGTCTTTTCTACCTTTCTTTCGTGTGTGGGGATTAAACATTTCCGGATTGGACCGAGACTTGCCAAGCGGCCCTGGTTTACTACCGGTAGACCGCCTGTCAAGTTTCGTACCATTTGGACTTCGTATGATGCTCCAACAGTTAACCGAGGGACCGAAAAGGCCTCATGTGTGTTGCAGCCCAACACCCCTCCAATTTGGCCCAAAACCCACCAAAAGCCTCTCCATCATCTAGAGCGTTCGATCATGATCGCGTGGCCGAAAACCGCAGCTCATTTGGACACTCCTAGCTCCCTCTATGCCTATAAATAGGTCCTCCTCCGAAAATCCGCATCTCTCCCCTGTCCAAACCCTAAAATCGCCCCGCCGCCACCGGACACGTCCGGCCACCGCCGGATGAAGTCGCCGCCGCCGCCCGCGCCAATCAGGAGGCTCCACGTGGCCGGCCACCTCCTCCCACCGCCGCGGCCCGCCCGGCCCGCAGCCGGCCCCCGCGGCCCATCCCGGTCCGCCGCCGCCTTCCTCCTCCTTCCCCGACGCCGTCGACCGTGCGCCGCCCGACAGCCCGGCTCGCCGCCACCTCCTCGCGCCCGAAGGCCGCCACCGCCGCGCCATTACTGGCGGAGCAAGCTCCGCCGCGACAACCCCTCGCCGCCCCGCGCCGCCTCGTCGCCGGTGGCCGCCGCCGCCTCGCCGCCCATCCTCCCAACCGGCAAGTCCGCCGACGACTCCGGCGACCTCCTGCTACAGTGCTCCGGCGGACCTCGTAAATCGCGCTCGGATCCCGATCTGGATCTGAGATCCGCGGGTTGACTTTCCGTCCCTAACCCTAATTTTTCTCCTATGTTCATCGCATCGTAATTCCGCATCCGTAGCTCCGTTTTGGGCATATAGCATATCAAAATGTTCATCTCAAAGAGTACATCATTTCATCTCATTGCATTTGAGTTCATCTTGATGCCCGAAATGCTGTTAGAAGAATGCTATTGGAGTTAAGTGTCAGATCGGTTGCTCCATTTAGATATTTGTCATTTTTGCCATGATTATTATGTGCATGATATGCCCATGAGCTCTACATGTGTTTTGTTATATGTTTTGCCATCTATCCAGAGGTGCAACCCATGTATTTTTGTGATGTGTGTGGTGACTAGCACAAGCTTGCAAAGTGGAGCATTCGTTAATGCTGATTTCAGGGACCTAGCATTTCCATGAAGTCCTTGAGCTGTTTATCTCAATATGCCATATGTTCATGTTGTTTCCTAGTGATCCATGCCTCGTTTGAGGATGATCAGTAAGGATGTTTTGTTAATCTTGTAGTGCTCTATCCAACCATGTCTTTGTTTGCAATTATGGAGTACCCTAGCTTGAGTCAATCGAGCTCTACTTTTGTCATTTCGTGAATCTGGGCAGATTGTCTACTTGTTAGCGATTTTGTCGATGATGTTGTAGTTGATCCGTGCATGCTATGCTATTGTTCTTGCCATGTCTAGCTTCTATTTTGTGTATTCTTGTTGGGTGTATGCTTAGATTGTCATGACTTGCTCTGTAGTAAGTGCATCGAGCTTGTAAACATGCCTACTTGATATCTGTTTCAGCATGCTCTAGTTTTCACTAAGTCTGAGAACTGATGATGTTTTTGCCATGTTTACATGCTTGCAAATGTATTTTCTGATCCCTTTTGGCTCACGGTCACTAAGGGACTTTTGTTAAGCTCTTTGAGTAGCTCCATACCATGCTTTACTTTGCCATGTTCAGGTCCTGTAGCATATAGGTTTCATGCTCCAAAGAGTGCTATCTGATCTGAAATTCCAGACAAGTGTTAATTTCACTAAGTCTGAAATCTGTTTGTCAAATGCATTTTTGGCATGCTTGTTTGAACCTGTTAATGGATGATTTGGCCGTAGCTCAGTGCTAGTCTTTTGTTAAGCTTTATGAGTGGATTCCTGCCATGTATTTTTGTGCCATGTTTGAGTGTTGTAGCATGTTGATCTTGTTGCATTTAGATGGCTACTTGCTGTAAATCACAGAACATGGTCATATTTGAATTGCTTGCCATTTCCAAACCGTAACTCCGATTCCGGCGCTCTTTATATCGTTTTCAAGCGATTTCATCTCACCTTTCCAGTGGCACACTTGTATTTCCAAGTTGAGGCCAGGTTCATGCATTCCTCATCAAATCTTGCATATGCATCGGATATTGCTCCTACATAACATACCATCTTTGCATCGTATTGTTTGATCCTTGCACGTGGTTGATTGTGTCCTTGTTGCTTGTTTGTCTTGTTTGGGTAGAGCCGGGAGACGATTTCGCTAATGAGGTGCCCGTTGAGTTTGTTTTCGAGGATCCAGTCAACTCTGACAACTTTGCAGGCAAGATGATCATACCCTCGAAATCACTACTATCTTTGCTTTGCTAGATGCTCGCTCTTTTGCTATGCCTATGCTATGATGCCTACCACTTGCTTATCATGCCTCCCAAATTGCCATGTCAAACCTCTAACCCACCATGTCCTAGCAAACCGTTGATTGGCTATGTTACAGCTTTGCTCAGCCCCTCTTACAACGTTGCTAGTTGAAGGTGAAGATTGGAGGCCGTTCCTTGTTGGAACCTTATTTACTTGTTGGGATATCATTATATTGCCATGTTATCTTAATGCATCTATATACTTGGTAAAGGGTGGAAGGCTCGTCCTCTCTCCTAGTGTTTTGTTCCACTCTTGCCGCCCTAGTTTTCCGTCATTTCGGTGTTATGTTCCCGGATTTTGCGTTCGTTACGCGGTTGGGTTATAATGGGAACCCCTTGATAGTTCGCCTTGATTAAAGCTTTTCCAGCAATGCCCAACCTTGGTTTTACCATTTGCCACCTAGCCTCTTTTTCCCTTGGGTTTCCGGAGCCCGAGGGTCATCTTATTTAAACCCCCCCGGGCCAGTGCTCCTCTGAGTGTTGGTCCGAACTAGAGTCCTGTGCAGCGCCCCCTCGGGGAAACTCGAGGTTTGCTTTTAGTTGTATGGAGCGCTCATCTAAGTGTGCCCTGAGAACGAGATATGTGCAGCTCCTATCAGGATTTGTCGGCGCATTCAGGCGGTGTTGCTAGATTTGTTTTAACCTGTCCAAGTGTCTTGAAGAACAGAGATACCGAGTCTGATCGGAACATCTCGGGAGGAGGTCTATTCCTTCGTTGACCGTGAGAGCTTGTCATGGGCTAAGTTGGGACTCCCCTGCAGGGATTTGAACTTTCGAAAGCCGTGCCCGCGGTTATGGGCAGATGGGAATTTGTTAATGTCCGGTTGTAGATAACTTGAACCTTAATTTAATTAAAATGAATCAACAGTGTGAGTTACCGTGATGGTCTCTTCTCGGCGGAGTCCGGGAAGTGAACATGATGTTGGATTAATGCTTGTGCATGTTGCTCTCTAGTTTCTCGCTCGCGCTTTGCCTCCTCTTCTCGCTCTCTTTTGCGAACAGGATAGCCACCATATATGCTAGTCGCTTGCTGCAGCTCCACATATTATCCTTGCCTTACCTATAAGCTTAAATAGTCTTGATCGCGAGGGTGCAAGATTGCTAAGTCCCTATGGCTCACAGATTACTTCCAAACCAGATGCAGGGCCTGATGATTCCGTTCCATATGACGCGCTTGAGCTCAAGTGGGAGTTCGACGAGGACTCACGCCGATACTACATGTCTTTTCCTGATGATCAGTAGTGGTGCCCAGTTGGGTGATCGGGACCATGTCGCATGTTGGGTTTATCTTTCATTTCGGCGCCGTAGTTGGGCCATGAGTGTTTGAATGTTGTAATGCTATTTATGTTCTTTGATTGACGTGGCGAGTGTAAGCCAACTATGTATCTCCCCTTTTATTATCTATATTACATGGGACGTTGTGATGATTGCCTGACTTGCGACATTGCTATCAATGCGGTTATGTCTCTAAGTCATGCCTCGACACGTGGGAGCTATAGCCGCATCGAGGGCGTTACAGGACTCCTCATCATTGAAGCCAGGTTCAGGGGCTACTGAGGGAATCCTGGACTAAGGGGTCCTCGGGCGTCCGGCCTGTTATCTTTGGGCCGGACTGATGGGCTGTGAAGACATGAAGGCTGAAGACTGCACCATGTCGGATTGGGCTCTGCTTGGCATGGAAGGCAAGCTTGGTGGCCAAGGATTCTTTCTTATGTAAGTGACTCCATGTAATCCCTAGATCCCCTCGATGTCTATATAAACCAAAGGGGATAGTCCGGAAAGGACACTACATATGCTCATTACCATATTCATAGGCTATACTTCTAGGGTTTAACCATTACAATCTCGTGGTAAATCAACTCTTGTAATACTCATATTCATCAAGATCAATCAAGAAGGAAGTAGGGTATTACCTCCGTAGAGAGGGCCCGAACCTGGGTAAACATCGTGTCCCCTGTCCCCTGTTACCATCGACCCTAGACGCATAGTTCAGGACCCCCTACCCGAGATCCGCCGGTTCTGACACCGACGGCTGGGCCAGTAATAAACTTCATATCCGGCATGGTGCACCGTTATGGTGTTCCACACAGCATTATCACCGATAACAGCTCCAATTTCACAGCTGATGAGGTGAAAACTTGGTGTGCTAATCTAGGCATTGAGCTCGATTACGCCTCCGTCTATCACCCGCAAACAAACGGTCAAGTCCAATGGGCTAATGGTCTTATTATGAGCGGCATCAAACCTAGACTAGTGCGGTCTTTGAAAGAATCAGACAAGCACTGGGTTGAGGAGCTTGACAACGTACTATGGGGGTTGCGGACCATGCCCAATTGCCCTACTGGATATACACCTTTCTTCATGGTGTACGGTGCGGAAGCTGTATTGCCTTGCGATATTATCCATGACTCACCTCGAGTGCGCATGTACGAAGAGAGAGAGAGAGAGGCCGAGCTTGATTGGCAGGACAGCCTAGATACCCTAGAGGAGGAGAGCGATGTTGCAAAAGCCCGTTCCGCATTTTATCAACAACAGGCCCGCAGATACCAAAGCAGAGAAGTATGGGCCAAAACTTATAATGTCAGCGAACTCGCCCTACGCTTGCCGGAGAAGAAAAAGGACAAACTCAAGCCCAAGTGAGAGGGTCCCTTCATAATTGACGAGGTTCTCACGGGAGGAGCATACCGCATGTGCGCCGCATTAGACAATCGCCTAGAGCCGAACCACTGGAACACAGCCAGACTCCGAAGATTCTATGCCTTGCACCGAACTATGTGTTTGTCTCCTTCTCCCTGTTGTCTCCTTTATTTTTTCCTCTCTTTTCATTTTTTATTTTGTCTAAAACTTAAACTCTTTCGCACGGCTAAACCGTGCACCTGTGATGTACACATTCTTGAGCACGTACGTCCACTATACCTGGGGGCTTCCCGGACAGAAGCTTATTTTCCGAGCATCAAACTCATCACATATGTGTTTCTTCTCATATGTACCTTTTCTTTTTTTCACCATTATATGCATCGAAATGACTTAAGTTTTTGCCAAGCTGGGTTTCCTGGCTCCTGTGCTTATGCCCTACGTTCTAGTTAGTTCGGCTAGGGCATAAAGGGAGCACCTCTACGATTGTTAGTGTCGGGTTATCCGGATGTGTACCTCAGACCGGGTGAAGCCGAAAGCTAGCGTTCTTAAGAGCATATTCGGTCGGTGGACTAAAGATGCTTTATATTCCTTCCATTATGAACCCCCAGATGATTACCTATACTGTAATGTTATCAGTCACAGTTCGGACATGCATTTTAATGCATGCACACCCAGGGAAAGGAACCCCTAACGGAACTATTCTCCCTGGAAGATGTTTCTTACAATCATAATGTAATATAACATAACTTGCCGGATACACATTGTCTGTTCAAGCAACTATGACCCCTACGCCTGGTTCCCACGCATACCCTGGTCTATTTTACCGCTAAGGTATTCGGAAACACTCCGCGCCTTCGGGTCCAGAGGTTGAAGCGAAAAGGTCCGCCATGACAATTGTTTTTATAATTCAGCTAGAGTCACATATGTCAAGGAAAGTACATAGTCACTAGGACTCAAAAATTTCCTCCTCTATGTCGTCAAGCAGGCGGTCTAACTTACGATCCTGCTGGGAATACTTGGCCGCTACTTCTACTTGGTCATATACCAAATTAACGGGAACTTCTTTTCCATCTGACCCTAGAGGTCCGACCCGAGCCATATGATTCGGATCAAGCTTGGTATACCGTGTTTTTACCATGGCCCAGGCTTCTCGTGCACCTTCCCTACAGGCCGATATCTTCCACAGTCGAAAGCGCCGCCACGCTCCCTTGAATAGTTGTATCAGCTCATCCATCTTTCCTGGAGGGGAGGCGGATGGCCATAGGGCCTTGACAACACTTTGCATCGCCTGCTGTGCACCTGCAACAGCTCTTGTAGCAGATCGCTCAATGATCCAGACATCTCCTCTCCGGGATGACTGATCAACATACCGGCAGATATAACTCAGCACCTTCTACCTCCGAATTATTCGAAGGTAAGTTCGACCACATACTGAATATGCCGCCTCGCAGCCTTTTATCCTCCTTTATGGAGTCCACCAGCTTTTTTTCTCTACAATGACCTTTGTTAACACACGCTCACCTGTGGCTAGTAGTTTTTTGGATCCTCATTCTCTGCTTCGAGCGGCTTCCAGTTGTTCTTGCAGTTGACCTAATGATCCAATTAAGAGGTAAGCAACCATGTTAGCATTATCGGTATACCATTATGTTTTCTCGATGGAGGAAAAGAATACCAGGAGATGCCTTCTTGGATTTCTCCAGTTCGGCATTGGCAGCATTTAGCTGGCTCCGACACTTTTCCAGCTCCTGAGATAACAGGCTGTTCTTCTCCGTAAGCATCTGGTTATACATTGATCCTTAAATCAGTTGTATCAACTACTTTAAGTCTCAGGGGCTACTGGTGTATGGTTATTAAATCTACGCTTACCCGCATATCTTTCAGATGCTGGTCTGTGGCTCGGACAAGCCCATCCCGAGCAGCTTGGATGTACACATTGGCCAAATTAAAGGCATTAAATGCCTCTTTTGAAAAACCATGGTTATGAAGAATGGCCCTCCGATGACGATGATTCATAGCGCTCTCCACTTCAGAGTTCGTGAAGGACATGTCATCTGAATCGTCGATGGAAGGATAGTTCAGTGCCACTCCCGTGTCAGTCCCCGTCCTTTGGGCAGGGTTCGGAACCTGACTAGTGGAGGCATGTCCGGTCGGATCCCCGGGCATAGTCCGGCGGATACTTTTCCTGATAGGATACAGCGAATGGCATTACAATTTGATGTGACGATCAGAAAGGATATTCTTGAGAAGAACAGCCTTACCTCTTTGACGAGGGTTCTGCCATGTTATCATTTGCTTTCCTCTTCAAAGATGTGCCAGGCATGGACACTCCTCTCCTCCGAGATGCTTCCGGTGCACATTGCAGTGTTGAGTGCCTCCCCTTTGGAACACTAAATGGTGTGGTGGGTGAGGCATAGTAAGGGAACTCTTTCGAAGAAAGTGTCTTTTGAATTACTTACATGCGAAGCAGGAAGGAGGTCGGGGTAATCGACGATGATAGGTATGTCTGTGCTATCATGGCTTGTCTGGTAGAATACTCCATCCTCGAGCTCCACAAATATGTCCGGATCTTCTTCATATCTAGGGTCAAGATCCCGGTTCTGATTCTCCGGCTGAGGGGCAGGGTCATGGATCCCCTCGGCAGCCTTTCGCCATTCCTGTCATTAGTGGATAGGATACTCCCTGTCAAAGATAATTCAAGGAGAGGAGTAACATAGTGGAGTCAGAGCTTACCCAGCTAGGAGGATTATACATGGAAAATCCATCTCGGTATTGGAGATGGGTGAACTCCTCCTTCTCCCCTTTATATAGTTCAACCAATATTTTAGCTAGAGCGGCGGGGGTCTTTGGACCCTTTCGACCACAACGTGAGGCGTCGTCTTCCCCATTATAGTGCCACATGGGTAGCCCTCTATATTGGAGTGGTTGGACCCCCCAAGCTATGGAGATCACCATTACCTCGACTATTGATAATCCGGACTGGGCAAGCATCTTAATCTTGCCCAGCAGCAGACTGATCTCTGCGCTATCCTCTTCCTCGAGGCTCCGAGGACGCCAGCTATGGCGTTTCTTCAACGGAGGACTTGAAAATTCGGGGAGGCCCATACGGATTGGGTCAGGAAGAGCGACGTCGTCGATATAGAACCATTCGGAAGGCCACTCTTCGGAAGCCTTCTTCGGCGTGCCGGACAGGTATCCGGAGCCGATGCTGCGCCACACTTCGGCTCCCCCCACATCAAATATTGACCCTTGTAACGCCCCGAGACCGATGTGCCAGGTGTGCTCCGGGTATTCGCTATTATTGCCATGTCATTTCTTGCGTGTCATGCATCTCATATCATGTCATCATGTGCATTGCATTTGCATACATGTTCATCTCATGCATTCGAGCATTTTCCCCGTTGTCCGTTTTGCAATCTGGCGCTCCTATGTCACCCGGTGTCCCTTTCTACCTCTTTTCGTGTGCGGGTGTTAAACGTTTTCGCATTGTACCAAGACTTGTCATGCGGCCTTGGTTTACTACCGGTAGACCGCCTGTCAAGTTTCGTGCCATTTGGACTTCGTTTGATACTCCAACGGTTGACCGAGGGACCGAAAAGGCCTCGTGTGGGTTGCAGCCCAACACCCTTCCATTTTGGCCCAAAACCCAGCTAAACCCCCTCCATCATCTCGGTCGTTCGATCACGATCACGTGGTCGAAAACCGCACCTCTTTGGACTCTCCTAGCTCCCTGTACCTATTTAAACACCTCCCCCTCCGAAATTTGCGCAGATGAAACCCTAAAAACTCCTCCCCGCGCTGCCGGACACTTCCTCCTGCGTCGTCCGGACATGTCCACCCCGCTGCCACCTCACTCCGGCCAACCAGAGGCCGCCACGTCACCCCACCGCCGCCGCCAGCCTATCTCGAGCCGCCAGCTCACCTCCCCTGCGCCCACTTCGCCGCGGGCCCGTCGAGCCCATCCGCGGCCCGCGCAGGCCCGGTTCATGCCACCGCTCGGCCCGTGCGCCGCCAACCGCACAGGGACCTCGCCGGGATTTTGCCCACCGCCGTCGCCGGGGCTCGTCGCCGGCCGCAGCCCCGGGCCGCCTCGCGCCGCCGCTCGGCGCCCGTCCTCACGCTGCCGTCCGTGCCCTGCATCGCCGGAGTTCGCGCCTCCCGCGCTGGCTCGCCACCGCCTCCAGTGCCGCCGCGCCCTTCGCCGGACCTCGCCGGCGCAACAGCTCCCCGCCGCCGTGCCGGCAACCGCGTCGCCCGTCCGGCGTCACCCAGAGCTCGCCGAGCTCCGCCTGCGCCGCCTTCCCCGACGTCCATCGCCGAGGACCCGCTCCGGCTTCGCTCGACCCGCCGGAGTTCTTCCTCCACCCTCACCGAATCCCTCCATGGTGTGTGCGCCGCCGCCGCCCTGTTTCTCGCTCCTGATCGGATTGGGAGGAGGAAGAAGAATCAGCCCCGTGGGCCCCGCACCGCGTCCGGCCCACCTCCAGTCTCGACCCGCTTCGCCAGGCCCAGCCTGCCTCTCTCCGTGTCTGGGCCGAAGCCCAGGGTGAGCCTCCCCTATTCCCCGCCCGTGCGAAGAATAGTTATCTAACGCTCATCTATTTTTTTCCTGGAATCTGCTAAGTCCCCAGTATTTTTTAAGCATCTTCATCGCATCATAACTATGCATCTGTGGCCCCGTTTTGGGCGTGTAGCATATCAAAATGTTCGTCTCAACGAGTACATCATTTCATCTCATTGCATCATTTTCATTTGAGGTCATCCTGATGCCCGAAATGTCGTTGGAAGAGGGCTATGTGAGGAATTTGTCAGATCAGTTTCAGCAAATGGCCTTTTGTCATTTTTGCCATGATTAATGTGTACACGCGATGATCCTAAGCTCTACATGTGTTTTGTTATATGCCATGCCATCTTTACAAAGGTGCTTGCCATGTATTTTTGTGATATTTGTGGTGACTAGAACAAGCTTGCAAAGTAGCGTAATCGGTAATGTGGATTTCAGGGACTTAGAATTTCACCAAGTCCTTGTCTTATTTTTGTCTTTATGCCATATGTTCATGTTGTTTCCTAGTGATCCGTGCCTCTTTTGAGGATGATCAGTAAGGATGTTTTGTTAATATTGTGGTGCTCTATCCATCCATGTCTTTGTTTGCATTTATGGAGCACCCTAGCTTGAGTCAATCAAGCTCCACTTTTACTATAAAATGTTCCTGGCAGATTGTTAACATGTTTAGCGATTTTGCCGAGGTTATTGCTATTGATCCATATATGCTATGATGTTGTTCTTCCCATGTATAGCTTCTATGCCATGTATTCTTGATGGGTGTATACTTAGTTTGTCATGCCATGCTTTGTAGTGAGTGCATCGAGCTCGTAAACATGCCTACTCGTTAATTGTTTTGCTTGCTCCAGTTTTTCACTAAGTCTGTATCTGTTTATGTTTTTGCCATGTTCACATGCTTGCAATTGTATTTTCTGATCCCTTTTGGCTCAAGGTCACTAAGGGACTTTTGTTAAGTGCTTTGAGCAGCTTCATCTCATGCCTTGCTTTGCCATGATATGTTTCTGTAGCATGTAGTTTTCATGCTCTAAAGTGTGATTCCTGATGATAAATTCCAGACTTGTGTTAATTTCACTAAGTCTGAAACCTGTTATCATTTGCACTTTTGCCATGCTTGTTTGAATCTGTTATTGGATGAATTAGCCGTAGCTCAGTGTTCATCTTTTATCAAGCATCATGAGTGGATCCCTGCCATGTATCGTGTTGCCATGTTTGAGTGTTGTAGCATATTTATCTTGATGCATTTAGTTGACTACTTGCTGCTAATCGTAGACGGGTGCCATATTTGTTTTGCTTGCCATTTCCAAACCGTGCATCCGATTCCAGTGATCTTTATATTGATTTCAACCGAAATCAGCTCACCTTTCTAGTGGCACTCTTGGTTTTCCAAGTTGAGGCCAGGTTCAATCATTCATTTCCAAATCTTGCATATGCATCACATACCGCATCCCGCATATCATACCATGTTCATGTGTTGGTTGTTTACTATGTTGTGTGCTTCTTTCCGGTGTTGCTTTCTTCGGGTTGGTTCCGATAACATCACGTTTGTGAGGACCCGTTCGACTACGTCCGTTTTTCTTCTTCATGGACTTGTTCTTCTTCCTTGCGGGATTTCAGGCAAGATGACCATACCCTCGAAATCACTTCTATCTTTCCTTGCTAGTTGCTCGCTCTTTTGTTGTGCCTAGGCTGCGATACCTACCACTTGCTTATCATGCTTCCCATATTGTTAAACCAAGACTCTAACCCACCTTGTCCTAGCAAACCGTTATTTGGCTATGTTACCACTTTGCTCAGCCCCTCTTATAGCGTTGTTAGTTGCAGGTGAAGATTGGAGCTTGTTCCATGTTTTGGAACATGGATATTTTGTTGGTATATCACAATATCTCTTATTTAATTAATGCATCTATATACTTGGTAAAGGGTGGAAGGCTCGGCCTTATGCCTGGTGTTTTGTTCCACTCTTGCCGCCCTAGTTTCCGTCATATCGGTGTTATGTTCCCGAATTTTGCGTTCCTTACATGGTTGGGTTATAATGGGAACCCCTTGACAGTTCGCCTTGAATAAAACTCCTCCTGCAAGGCCCAACCTTGGTTTTACCATTCGCCACCTAGCCTTTTCTTTCCCTTGGGTCGGCCAGCCCAAGGGTCATCTTATTTTAACCCCCCCCCGGGCCAGTGCTTCTCTAAGTGTTGGTCCAACCCAGAGCACCGTGCGGGGCCGTCCCTTGGCAACTTGGGTTACGTTGGCTCCCGTACGCTTAGCTTATCCGGTGTGCCCTGAGAACGAGATATGTGCAGCTCCTATCGAGATTTGTCGGCACAGCGGGTGGTCTTGCTGGACTTGTTTTACCATTGTCGAGGATGTCTTGTAACCTGGATGCCGAGCATGATCGGATTGTCTTGGGATAAGGAATATCCTTCGTTGACCATGAGAGCTTGTGATGGGCTAAGTTGGGACACCCCTGCAGGGATTTGAACTTTTGAAAACCGTGCCTGCGGTTATGGGCAGATGGGAATTTGTTAATGTCCGGTTGTAGAAAACCCAAAGTTGACCTTAATTAAAATACATCAACCGTGTGTGTTACCGTGATGGTCTCTTCTCGGCGGGGTCCGGGAAGTGAACACGGTGTTGGAGTTATGCTTGACGTAGGTTGTTTCGAGGATCACTTCTTGGTCATAGTTGTTCGACCGTGCTTTTGCCTTCTCTTCTCGCTCTCATTTGCGTATGTTAGCCACCAAATATGCTAGTCGCTTGATGCAACTCCACTTCATACCTTTACCTTAAGCTTAAATAGTCTTGATCGCGAGGGTGTAAGATTGCTGAGTCCCCGTGACTCACAGATACTTCCAAAACCAGTTTACAGGTGCCAATGTTACCAAGTAGGTGACGCAGCCAAGCTCAAGGAGGAGCTCATTGAAGATCTTGTCCTTTGTGTCGTTTTGTTCTAGTTGATCAGTAGTGGAGCCCAGTTGGGGTTGATCGGGGATCTGTGTAGCATTTAGGGTAGTCTTCTTTTATTTTGGTTCCGTAGTCGGACCTTGATTGTATCTGAATGCTGTAATGATTTATTCTTGTATTGTGTGAAGTGGCGATTGTAAGCCAACTATGTATCCCTTTCCCTTATGTTTTACATGGGTTGTGTGAAGATTACCTCACTTGCGACATTGCTTTCAAGGCGGTTATGCCTCTAAGTCGTGCTTCGACACGTGGGATATATAGCCGCATAAAGGGCATTACAACCCTCCTTGGTTACGAGGGATGAGGCAGAACAATCTTCTCCATAAAGCGAAATGGGCCTCGCAGCCCAGGAACACTTATAACCCCTAGGAGTTTCCTTCTTTTTATTGATGATCTAACTCCTAGGCAAGAAATCAAGATAATCATTTGTAGGAAAAGGTTCCTTAATGATAGCGAAAAAATTGAGGTGAACACTTATTGATTTGAGATCCACATTCTCCTTACTAGAAGATTCACACTTATTCTTTGGAACATACATAAACTTAGAAACTTTGGTAGGAGGAGGGTTTGAAGTGTTTCTCACGGCAGAAAAGGCAGACCCTAAGTTGGTAATAATATCCTCAAGTTTATCAATTCTAGTGGAATCTTGATCTATATTTTCATTAAATAAGGCTTGTTTTTCTCTCAAATTTTTCAGAGTAACTCCTAACTTTGATCCATATTGAGTAATTTGGTTGTGGATCTTTTTATCCAAATTCTCAAAACTCTAAAGTGGCAACTTTATTTTCAATAATTTCAAGCCTTTGCATCACATGTTCCAAAGATAAAATAGTTCCATTAACCAAGAGAGATGGTGGGCCAAACAAATCTATCATAGCATTATAAGAATCAAAAGTATAGCTACCCAAGAAATTCTCTCCGGTAATGGTATCAAGAATATATCTGTTCCAAGGAGTGATGCCTACATAAAAATTGTGAAGAAGAACGGAAGTAGATTGCTTCCTAGTGGACCTATTCTGAGCATTGCAAATTCTATACCAAGCATATTTTAGATTTTCTCCCTCCCTTTGTTTAAAATTAAGAACTTCATTATCAGGAGTACTAACAATGATAGAAGGACTGTCCATGACGGCAAAACAAACGATCTAACACACGATCACACAAGAGGCAAGCAAAAGAAGGTGAACGGAAAAAGGGCGAACGGCAATGAGGCGAATAAAATGGCAAGGGTGAAGTGGGGGAGAGGAAAACGAGAGGCAAATGGTAAATAATGTAATGCAAGGGATAAAAGTTTGTGAAGGGTACTTGGTATGTCTTGGCTTGAGTGTAGATCTCCCCGGCAATGGCGCTAGAAATCCTTCTTGCTAACTCTTGAGCATGCGTTGGTTTTCCCTTGAAGAGGAAAGGGTGATGCAGCAAAGTAGCGTAAGTATTTCCTTTAGTTTTTGAGTACCAAGGTATCAATCCAGTAGGAGATTACACGCAAGTCGCCTAGTACCTGCACAAACAAATAAGAACCTTGCAACCAACACGATAAAGGGGTTGTCAATCCCTTCACGGCCACTTGCAAAAGTGAGATCTGGTAAAGATAATAAGATAAATATTTTTGGTATTTTTGTATAGATTGGAAAGTAAAGGTTGCAAAATAAATAGTAAACTAGAATTGTAGATCTGAAACTTATATGATGTAAAGTAGACCCGGGGGCCATAGGTTTCACTAGTGGCTTCTCTCAAGATAGCATATGTTATGGTGGGTGAACAAATTACTGCCGAGCAATTGATAGAAAAGCACATAGTTATGATGATATCTAGGCATGATCATGAACATAGGAATCACGTCCGTGTCAAGTCGACTGAAACGATTCAGCATCTACTACTATTACTCCACACATCGACTACTATCCAGCATGCATCTAGAGTATTAAGTTCATAAGAACAGAGTAACGCATTAGGCGAGATGACATGATGTAGAGGGACTCAAGCAATATGATATAAACCCCATCTTTTTATCCTCGATGGCAACAATACAATACGTGCCTTTCTGCCCCTGCTGTCACTGGGAAAGGACACCGCAAGATTGAACCCAAAGCTAAGCACTTCTCCCATTGCAAGAAAGATCAATCTAGTAGGCCAAACCAACCTGATAATTCGAAGAGACTTGCAAAGATATCAAATCATGCATATAAGAATTCAGAGAAGAATCAAATATTGTACATAGATAATCTTAATCATAAACCCACAATTCATCGGATCTCGGCAAACACACTGCAAAAAGAATTACATCGAATAGATCTCCAAGAACATCAAGGAGAACTTTGTATTGAAAACCGAAGAGAGAGAAGAAGCCATCTAGCTAATAAATATGGACCCGAAGGTCTATGGTAAACTAATCACACATCATCGGAGAGGCTATGGTGTTGATGTAGAAGCCCTTCGTGATCGAATCTCCCTCTGGCAGATCACCGGAGAAGGTCCCCAGATGGGATCTCACGGGTACAGAAGGTTGTGGTGGTGGAAAAGTGGTTTCGTGGATCTCCTGGATGTTTTCAGGGTATAAGAGTATATATAGGCGAAGGAAGTAGGTCGGTGGAGCTACGAGGGGCCCACGAGGGCGGGGGCGCGCCGCCCTACCTCGTGGTCGCCTCGTTGCTTCCTTGACCTCCACTCGAAGTCTCCTAGATTGCGTTTGTTCCAAAAAAGATCCTCGCGAAGATTTCATTCCGTTTGGATTCCGTTTGATATTCCTTTTCCGCGAAACACTAAAATAGGCAAAAAAAATAGCAACTGGCACTGGGCCTCCGGTTAATAGGTTAGTCCCAAAAATAATATAAAAGTGCATATTAAATACCATTAAACATCCAAAACAGATAATATAATAGCATGGAACAATCCAAAATTATTGATATGTTGGAGACGTATCAAAGTGGAGGAGTGTTGTGACGACCCGAGACCGAGCACTACAAGAAATATGTCAACTTATGACCTTCTGTCAGTGACCCTTGAAGAATTGGTCATAAATTTATGACCATTTTAGACCAATTGGTCAAAAGCTGTCTGGGGGGCTCTAAACCCTAAACCATAACGACCATTTTGGTCAGAAAGGTCATAATTTTATTAGAGGAAATGGTCATAAAGCAAACAACGCTATTCCGCTGCCTTATTTCTAGTTGTTAACGACCAATATAGATGGTCATAGCCTTGTAAATTGTGGTGGGTTGCTATGACTAGGCGCCACCTCATTAGTTTTGCCTATGTGTCATGTCCATGTGGCAGTTTTTGCCCTAGGTTGTGAAGCAACCTATATTTCTGTCATTCCCAAAATTCCCAAAAAATCTCATAAATTCTTTGGGTCATATCTTCATCAAATATTTAAAAGTCCTTCCTTGCCTAGTTCAAAACTAATTCAACAATATTCATTTTCCTATTCTGTTCACAACAACACTTTATGAAGGAAGTGCTATTTATATATTCTTGATTGCCCTAGGAATTTTTGGGCACTCTTTTCTATCCAAATCATTACCGCATGCCAAAATTCAGCTCCATTTGCCTAGCAAATCTTCCTCGGCAAATTTCCAAAGTTTTTGTCCACCTAGAAGCATTGTGAAGGAAGTACCTTTTTTATATCTCGAAATGACATGAAATTTATACAGTTCCTTCATATGCCCAAATTATCACCCTCCTCCAAATTGCAGCTCAGTCAAATCATCTATGTGAGCCCAGGTTCAATTTATATTTTATGGCCAAATTAGGACGTTGCAAAGCAAGTGTTATATAGACCCCTCCTATTACCCTCAAACTTTTCGGGCACTCTTCCATACCCAAATCATTGCCACATGATAATATTTAGCTCAATTTTCCTAGTAAATCTTTCTCAGGAAATTTCCAAAGTTTCTACCTTGAGAGAAGCTTTGTGAAGTAAGTACTAGCTAGGCTTACCCAAATGATCTGAAAATTTACCAGCGCATGACCATACCTATGTAACTTACCTACACCAATTTTTAGCTCCTTTAATTCATCCAATCTCTCTCACTAGTTTTCACAAGTTTTTGTCCATAGAAGAGCATTGTGAAGGAAGTACTACTTTGGCATGTCCAAATGGTATCAATTTTCTACAATGCTTTACTATGCCCAAATAACCATCCTCCACTAAATTTCAGCTCAATCCATTCATTATTTTGAGCCCAGCTTCAACATTCATATTTTTGTCTAGTGTGATACTTTTCAAATCAAGTACCACCTAGGATCCTCCTTTTGAGCTAAAAATTTGTGAAGACATTATCCTTAGTAGATGATCATCCTCAGCCAAAACTCACGCCCATTGGCCATGTGCATTTCCCGTACCGCTAATCAAACACTTGACTGCTTATTCATGTTTGAGCATCGACCGGTCTCCTCGTGAGAATCTTATGTTGTGATTTTCTTCCTATCACCTACCTGGGGAGTGCCCAACCCACTAGACATGCCTAGGCTGCCCAGAACACATGGCAACGCCACGGTCATGCGGTGACCACGCGGCGGGCATGCGAGTTTACGTGCTCTAGAGTTGGGGGCCTCGGCCACCACCCAAACCTCGACGTATCGCCACCAAACCATGTATTTATGATTAAATAGGTACTTACGTAAATAGAAATGATTTTTGGACAAAATAAATAGCAAACTATGAGGCAGCTGCAGTTCAAATTTGACCCGCTTCCTACTGAATCGGCGGGAATTTGTCTTTTTCACCAGAGGTGGATCAAAACTTTTGACACCCAACCATTTTGTCAATTGTGCATTATATATGGCCTAGTATTTTATAAAATTGATTAGGTCCAATTTTGCAACAAATATATGGTAGGTCCTTCACAAAAAAACTCATTTTGGGGACTTAGAAAAATGAAAAATGAATTTTTCATGCAAAGAAAATGAAAACTTCCTTAGGCAACATTGTTTGGAATTCCAAGATGCACCCTTGTGCACAATATGAGATCATTTGAACAAACTATGCCATGAATGTGGCCATAAGATTGATCATTTGGCTTGAAAGCCATGAATCTTCATGCATGATAGCTCATTTCTGAGAACACTTTTTTAAAAGAATTGCCGTATTACAAGTTTATTATTTTTCCCGGGAACTTGGCCATATATGATGACACAATGCAAAGGTTTCCCAATTTTTTGATTTTTTTGAACTTTTTATGCCCGTTTCAAAATGCGGTCAAAACAGCGGGAATGACCGTTCCTAGCTAGTGGTTGAATCTTGAATTTTTTTGGTGTTTCTCTGATTAAATAGATACTTATGTACCTAGAAATGATTTTTGGAAAAAATAAAGAGCAAACTATGAGGTAGCTACAGTTCAAATTTGACCCGCTTCCAGCTGAATCGGCGGGAATTTGTCTTTTTCCCCAGAGGTGGATAAAAACTTTTTACACCCAACCATTTGGTTAATTGTGCATTAAATATGGCCTAGTATTTTAGAAAAATGATTTGGTACAATTTTGCAACAATTATTTGGTAGGTCCTTCACAAAAAATCCTCATTTGGGGCAATCGAAAAATGGAAAATGGTTTTTCCGTGCACAGAAAATGAAAACTTCCTTAGGAAACACTGTTTGCCATTCCAAGATGCACCCTTTTGCACAATATGAGATCATTTGAACAAACTATGCCAAGAATATGGCCATAAGATTGATCGTTTGGCCTGATAGCCATGAATCTTCACACGTGATAGCTCGTTTCTGAGAACACTTTTTTAAAATAATTGCCAGATTGCAAGTTTGTTATTTTTCCAGAGAACTTGGCCACATATAATGACACAATGCGAAGGTTTCCCAATTTTTTGATTTTTTTTGAATTTTTTATGCCCGTTTCAAAATGCGGTCAAAAAGACGGGAATGACCGTTCCTAGCTAGTGGTTGAATCTTGAAATTTTTTTAGTGTTTCTCTGATTAAATAGATACTTATGTACCTAGAAATGATTTTTGGAAAAAAATAAAGAGCAAACTACGAGGTAGCTACAGTTCAAATTTGACCCGCTTCCTGCTGAATCGGCGTGAATTTGTCTTTTTCACCAGAGGTGGATCAAAACTTTTGACATCCAACCATTTTGTCAATTGTGCATTAAATATGGCCTGTTATTTCAGAAAATTGAATAGGTCCAATTTTGCAACAAATATATGGTAGGTCTTTCACAAAAAAAACTCATTTTGGGCACTCAAAAAAATGGAAAATGAATTTTCCGTGTGAAGAAAATGAAAACTTCCTTAGGCAACATTGCGTGTCATTCCAAGATGCACCCTTGTGCACGATATGAGGTCATTTGAACAAACTATGCCATGAATGTGGCCATAAGATTGATCATTTGGCTTGAAAGCCATGAATCTTCACACATGATATCTCATTTCTGAGAACAGTTTTTTTAAATAATTACCGTATTACAAGTTTATTATTTTTTCGGGAAACTTGGTCACATATGATGACACAATGCGGAGGTTTTCCAATTTTTTGATTTTTTTGAATTTTTTATGCACGTTTCAAAATGCGGTCAAAACGGCGGGAATGACCGTTCCTAGCTAGTGGTTGAATCTTATAATTTTTGGTGTTTCTCTGATTAAATAGATACTTATGTACCTAGAAATAATTTTTTGAAAAAATAAATAGCAAACTACAAGGTAGCTACAGTTCTAATTTGACCCGCTTCCAGCTAAATCGGCGGAAATTTGTCTTTTTCACCAGAGGTGGATCAAAATTTTTGACACCCAACCATTTTGTCAATTGTGCATTAAATATGGCCTAGTCTTTTATAAAATTGATTAGGTCCAATTTTGCAACAAATATATGGTCGGTCCTTCACAAAAAAAACTCATTTTGGGCCCCCGGAAAATGGAAAATGAATTTTCCGTGCAAAGAAAATGAAAACTCTCTTAGACAACATTGTTTGGAATTCCAAGATGCACCTCGTGTAAATATTTGATAGCTTCTTCACAAAAAAATTCATTTTGGACACTCAAAACATAAAAAAATAAAATGCTGACATGATTTTACACTTTATTTTTATTTGACCACGACCAATTTTGTATGGTCATAACATCTAATACTAAATGGTCATAATGTCATACACGTGCGCTGCATTCTGATTGGGCCATAACCATCTCACGCGGATCATGCATCAGGCACCGTTGGATGCTCCTGGATCCAATGGTAGTCCTCGCCCCCTCACCCTCTCACCCACCTAGCCCTAACACAACCCCCCACGCCCCCATGCCCCCACTTCCCCACCGCAACCTTCTCCACCTTCTCTCCCGGACCCTTAGCCGCCGATGTCCCCTTTGGCCAAAACCCTAGCTGCCCCTGCCCCCGCACCATGGCCGACCTCCACCCCTGCGTCGACGGCGAGGAGCCCGAGTCTCCACGCCTCCCCCCTCAAGTGGCTAGAAACCCACCAGAGGCGAGGAGAGCGCCGCTCCTCCTCTATCTCTCTCGATTCCCAGCCCACCCACCGAACCCGCCGCCGCCGACCTCCATCCTCTCCGCCAACCCCGGCCACCGGCGACCACTCCCCTCTCCTCCTCTCCCACGGCCGCGGTCGGACCCTCCTTGCTCGCGCCCTAAACATAGCCGCACCACACAGCCATGGCGAGATCCAGCAGTGGCCAGATCCAGCACCAGCGGCCAGATCCAGCACTAGGTGGGCGCGCGTGGAGGACACCGTTTACCGCCATGGGAGCGCTCGAGGAGGCCTACCTCGCCACTGTCGCCGCGTGCGTGTGCGACGATGAGGAGGAGGAGGATCTTCTGGTGGAGCTCAGCGGCGGGAAGGCACCGGGGGACACCATGGAGCTGACGGTGCGCGCGCTGCTGGTGGGGATCGGTGATGTCGACCGTCGAGAGGGGCTGTGCAGGACGCCCAAGAGCGTCGCCCGCCATTGCTGCGCCGTCAACGGCTGCTGCCGGTACGTGCTCCGCCTCCTCTTCTCCTCTCTCCCCACCACGGCCTCATCCGCGCGTGCATGGGCTCTCATTCGGGTCGGATGGGGTGTGGTTTCTGTTGCTCTGGAGATTTGATTTGATTCGATTCTCCCCTCCTGCGCACATGTGCTTACACCGTTTATCCTCTGTGTTCCTCATTGCAGGTCGGAGGCACTCCACACCTTCACGATCTGTAAGTGCACGACGAACATCATGCTTAATTTTGTGTTTTCTCGGTTCCTGGTCAATGTGAATTCCTCACTGGTGTTGTTCGATTTCTACTGATGGAACAGACGGGCTATGTCTGGACTACAATGACGGGACCTGGCCGTCGTGCTGCCGCCACACCAGCTTCGACATGGACAAGGTGCTAGCCACAGAGACCTTACTGATATGTGGCCGCATTGGCTTCATTAATCCTGCCCAAGTTCTTCCTCCGCCCGCCGTTCGTCCTCCCTCCTCCCTCGTCCCCCTTCCTCCTGCATCCTCTTTTAGTTCAATTTTTGTTTTCCTGATTCCCATGTCGGATGAGCGCCTGCTGTAGTAGATTGGATGTTGTGAGGATGTATGCAACGATGGCTGCTTGTTGACAAGTAGTAGTTGTCGTGTGATTTTCCGAGTGCGTGTTTGACTTCACACGTGGAAGGGATTTTGCCTGGTAGGTGTTTGTGCTAATGCTTGCAGGGGCAATTCCAAATACGTAACATGTAGTGTTAATGAGCTATGGAAGCAATTAGTTGACAAAGTTTAGTCTTAACCAGTCAAATAAGAAAGATTTATTAAGTAGACAGAGATCGATGCATGGGACTTACAAAGGTAGTCAGCGAGTGAGAGCAATTTAGAAATTGTTTAGTCTGATTAAAAAATCGGTCGTGCCCACGATCAATATATATGCACTTGCTCGGTTCATTGTTAGTAGTTCTGCTACACAAACTGACTGACATTGCACAATAAAATGTAGCAGATTTGCAGCCCACTAGCACAAATTAATTATGCTGGTAACTTGGTGAAGGAACAAGTATAGGCATATGATTAAGTACACCGGATCGAATGATTGTCATCATCATCTGATCTGAATGCTAATAAACTGCTTTCATTTCATCTCTGCAGCTTGTGTTCTCTTCATCAACCACTGTCTACGGGTGGCCCAAGGAAGTGCCCTGCACCGAGGAGTTCCCACTCTTCGCGACCAACCCTTACAGCCGAACAAAGGTACCACCCAGAGCCAGTAGTAGCGCTTGTTTTATTTCGCCTCTCAATGATATTTCTCTTGTGTGGCTGCTCACTAAGTACATTGAGAGAATCTGATCTGGTGCCTGTCGATGATTTTGCTTTTGCAGCTTGTCATTGAAGACATCTGGCATGACCTATAGTGCTCGGACCCTGACTAGAAGATCATACTGCTGAGGTACTTCAACGCGGTCGACGCTCACTCGAGTGGCTACATCGGGGACGACCCACTTGGAGTCCCCAACAACCTGATGCCCTATGTGCAGCAAGTCGCTATTGGGAGGCGGCCTACGCTGACGGTTTATGGGACCGACTACAACACGAAGGATGGAACAGGGGTATGTGCAGCAGTTTTCATAACCGACCACACATTATCAGGGGCAGAATGCACTTAATTTTAATCAGTTCCACTGACACCTAGCAATCCCTTAGCAATCCCTTCTTCTTTTCAAGTCTAGAATGCATTTTTTACTTGAATTCAGTAGACCACATGTGCACACTTTTGCTGGCGTATGTACTGCTATCTATCTCATTTGGCTATCAAAATGTGCATGTCTTCATAGAAAAGAGATAACTATGTACTATGTCTTGCTGCAAACTGAGGTTGATATCTCCCATTCGCAAACAAAAGAGAGGTTGATGTTTCCCATTAGTGTTCACTATTGTTTGGTACTACATCTTAAGACTGTTCGCTTATTGCCTTCCTCTAAGCTTAATTTAATTGGAGCTGCGCCAATTTAGAAAGGCTTCCGCATCTCTGTCTACCACATCTGTGAAAGTGTGAATCATGTCTTTATGCAATACCTGATATGATAACATGACCTGAATTAGGACTATGGGCTCCTTTACTTGCTCTGGTTTGGTTAAGACTGATGATGCCATGGATAATCACATTACTATTACGTTTAAAAGTTCTGTTAAAACAAGGTGGAAGCATGTTCTTTCTAGCAAATGTTCTAGGCGCTGCCACACTTATATTTTAATTTTCTGTTATTTTCATTGCTGCTGCTCTGTATAACAAATGTACTACTATCTATCTCATGGTGATCACTAAACTAAGGAGGCTTAACCTGATAATAAATTATTTTACGTTACCAAAATAATACCTCTAATTTTTGTGTCCTTCAGGAATGCGTATCCTTCAGGACAAACAAGCCCCTCCTCCTCTCATGTACATGAATGTGAGATGCTGCGCATGCAAGATCTGAGCCAAATGGCATATTGTAATCTTTTTATTGCTGGTTTTTATGTACAATGTCATGAAGATGTACGTTTGAAATGTTGCTTTGATAGCAAAATTGTATTCCTGTGTACATGCTGCTTTGACAGCAAAATTATGAAAATTTCTCAACAATATATATGGGCAAAATTGTATTCCTTTGTACCGCGCTTGAAAAGGCTACAGCCAACTGATGATGTTATTAGAACCTGACAACTGGGACCCATCTGACTAGTGGACCCTTCTATTGGGAAAAAAAGAAAAAATTAAATTCGTTTAGACAAAAAGGCCACAACCCAACAATAAAAAAGGCTGCAATGTTGGGCTTGGCCCATGAAGCTGATCAAAAATTGATAGAAAAAATACATTAAAAAGTCCGAATTGTTGGGCTAGGCCCATGTAGAAAATCAAATAGGACCGGGCTGAATCTTGTGCCATGTCAGATTGCCACGCTGGATGCCTACGTGGCCTGGGGATGTTGCTAGTGACCAAAACGCCACAGTAGACGTATTTTGGTCATAAACGTCTTCGACCATTCCAGAAGAAAGGTCGCTATAGTCAGTTTATGACGGCCAGCTTTTGACCTTATGTTTTTGGTCACAAAAATGTCACAAGTGGAAATTTGTGACCATTCAGTGACCAATAGTAGTGCTCACAACTTGACATATTTCTTGTAGTGGAGGCTCCACATGCCTTCCTTGTATTCCAAGTTACATCGTGTGATTTGTTTGTTTGTTGCATTCTTCATGGCATCTTTTGCATTGCATCATGATCATCATGCCTTGGTCTGCATATTTAAGTTTTGCTATGTGTTCTTGTGTGAACCCTTCTCTTCTTATCTCCACCTCATTTATTCACCATGCACATACCAGCAGCCATTCATCAAGTTCACCCAAGTTTCTATCCCATCCTAACTTCTCCTTCTTTATTCCATTTTTTTCATGTCACATTTTTCCTGTTCGGGAAAATGTTGCACCTTTCCCTATAAATCCTAACTGATGCTTACACTCTCTCTGCAAAATTTCAGATCATTTGGACTTGTTTTGGTTGGATTAAAAATGGCTCAAGTTTGAATTTAATTCAAACATGAATTATTTTTCTATCCTTAAAAATGGTCAAACCATTTTATTAAAATCCTTCATAAATCCAGGGCCTCAGATTTATCCTTATCTCATTCTACTTATTTGCCAAACCCCCTGAGCATTTCTTCCAATGTTCTATTCATATTATAAATGGATAAGTAGAACAGCAGAAAGGGAGAGAGAGTTCCAGCCGTCCCCTTCTTTTGGCCCAGCCCATGTAGAAATGTACTGAAGCGGTACATTTCCTTCTTCCTCCTCACAGTAAAACTCCAGGGGCGTCAGTCACATGGCCACCGAGGATGCCCGAGCTCCACGTCGACGCCTAGCCCTTATAAATCCTCCTCGGCGTCCGAGCCCCTCTTTAGGGTTTCTCTCCTCCATCCGCGCCACCGCCAGGTGAGTCTCGCCTCCAGATCCATCGCCCCAAACCTTCCCGAGCAAGACAGAGAGCAATTCTCTTCGCCTGCGTGCCCTCCGGCGAGCCCATGCGAGTCCATAGAGTCCAGGGGCTTCGTCTTCCTCGACTACATTGACTACCTCCCTCGAATCAAGCCGGGGCCGTCGTCAAGAGTCGTGCCCTTCGTCTTCTTCCTCTACGGTAGCTGCTCATCGCCGATCAAATTCGTCGCATCTCCTTGTCCCTGAGCTCGATCGACTCCTCCAAGCCCCTCTACGTGAGCAGCCATGCTTCCCCGTACCTTTTCCCTGTCAATTACATCATCCGTCGCGGATTGCTCGCATGCCCGATAGTTCCTCCACCACGACCACGTCGCCGGCCTCATTCCGATGACCTCTGAGTTCGACCTTTTTCCATCTTTGCAGCACCAACACCCTCGCGTGTTGCTCCGCACCATGCACGCACACCAGCAGCTCTCGCGCGCAACCAGAGCCTTGCCCATCGCCTTGCAGCCGCCCGCCTCACTGTGCTCCACTGCCATGTCCAGCAAGGCTCCAGGAGCTCCTGCCTGCGCACACTCGCAGAAGCCCCACATGCACATAGGTGGCCCGCAGCTGGACCCCGTCGTTTTCCGCACCCGTGTTGTAGCTCTGCAGCATCCATGGTTGCTACCTGCTCGTCGCCATTAACGCCGGCGCACACCACCGTGTGTTCATGGGAAAACGAGGCTTGGCCTTCCGTTCTATTCAAATGGGCCAGCGTCCCTGATTTGCAACAACCACACAACTAGCTCAGTGGTCAGCGCACTCCTCTCTATCCAAGTGGTATCGGGATCAAATCCCAGGCGCCCCTGTTTCTTTTTCATCTTGTTTCTGTTATATTTCAGTCAGGCTCACTCGAACTGTTGGTTCAGTTATAGTTTGTCTGTGTTTTATTTCTGCTGCACTTCTCGTACTACTGGTTAGACTAGCATTTTTGCAACCAGGGATCAAATCCCCACGCCAGTAACTTTTGCACCAATTTTGGCTCACCCAGATCAAGTCCTTGTTCTTTTTCATGTTGCGCCTAGCGCCCTCCTTATCACCAACACGCTGCTATCCTAGTAGTCTTCAGAGTGTGCATCGATCCAGCAGGTTTTGTGTTCGATCCCAGGTCCTCTCTATTTTGTTTTGTTGATGTGTCTCCGTCCTAGCTCATCCTCACACTGCTGGCCGTTTGGGCCTGATCCTACTACTGGGCCGCTGCACCGTGATGCTGTGGGCCCATGCATGTTTTTTCTCTGCCTGTGCATTTAGTTATTTTTTTCCAGTAATTGAATAATTGTAGAAAATGCCATTTAATTGCTTTGCTCATATTTAAATATTCGTGCATCGGATTGAAACATGTCATATATGCATCTTGCTCAGATTTTCATGTAGTTTCACAAAATCCAACTTTCATCCATGTTAAAATATTCAAAAATGTTGTTTGCATTATTTTTCTTAAAGGACATGTTAAAATGGTTTATTTCATAACTATTTAACCGTAGCTTCGAGTTAAATAAGTTATATATGTAACTTGCTTAGAGAAATGCATAATTTAACATGATGACTTTACTTTGCATGTTTAACAACATTAAAATATGATCTTGGGCAGATCAGTACCAAATTCAAAATATGCATATGGGGATTTTCCGGAAATATTATTTGTTGTTCCGGCCTCATTCAAACTTGCCTAGATAGGTAGTTTTATTATGCTTCACCTCTTGCCATGTTTAACAACATTTAATATTGTTGGGACATAAACGGGAAAGAACTAAATAATTAAATGTGGTGTTTCTTCAATATGCCACTCGTTGCATATTGAGCTCCACTTATTTTGTAGTATTGTGTGTCGCACTTTGCCATGCCATGCCTCATTAAACCGGACATGCATCATACTTGATTGTGCATCATGCCATGTTTATTTGATGGTTGTTTACTATGTTGTATCCTTCTTTCCAGTTGCGCTTCTCCTCGATAGTTCTGGTTCCGTTGCGGTCATGAGGATTCATTCAACTACATTGGTTCGTCTTCTTCATGGACTCAGTCTTCTTCCTAGCGGGATTTTAGGCAAGATGCCCGTCACTTTGGATCTCGCTACTATCTTGGCTATGCTAGTTGTCTCGATGCTATCGCTATGTCGTGCTACCTACCACTTGTTTATCAAGCCTCCCAAATTGCCATGATAACCTCTAACCTTTTCACCCTACCTAGCAAACCATTGTTTTGGCTATGTTACCGCTTGCTCAGCCCTTCTTATAGCATTGCTTGTTGCAGGTGCAGTTGTAGTTTGTTCCATGTTGGGACATGGATATCATGGGATATCACAATATCTCTTATTTAATTATTGGACATATATACTTGGTAAAGGGTGGAAGGATCGGCCTTATGCCTGGTGTTTTGTTCCACTCTTGCCCCCCTAGTTTCCGTCATACCAGTGTTATGTTCCTTGATCTTGCGTCCCTAACACGGTGAGGGGTATTGGACCCTCTTGACAGTTTGTTTTGAATAAAACTCTTCCAGCAAGGCCCAACGTTGGTTTTACCATTTGCCTAATAACAACTAAAACTTGCATAGGGACTTGCCGGCCCCCGTGGACTTAATCAACCCCCGGGCCAGTGCTCCACATGAATGTTGGTCCAAACTAGAGCACCGTGCGGGACCGCCCCTTGGCAACTTGGGGTATTTGGTATAAACCTGTATGCTTCGCTCATCCGGTGTACCCTGAGAACGAGACCGCGCATCTCCTATCAGGCTAGGTCGGTGCATCAGGAGGTCTTGCTAGACTTGTTTTACCATTGTCAAAATGTCTCGTGCACCAGGATTCTGAGTCTGATTGGACGGTTCCGCGATGGAGGATTGTCTCCGCCGATCGTGAGCTTGTCATGGGCTAAGTTGGGACACCCCTGCTGGGTTTAAACTTTCTAGAGCCGTGCCCGCGCTTATGTGGTAGATGGGAATTTGTTAATATCCGGTTGTAGTAGACTTGAACTAAACTCTATTAAAATACACCAACTGCGTGTGTAACCGTGAATGTCTCTTTCGACGAGGTTCGGGAAGAGAACACGGTTTGGGTTATGTTTGAATGTAAGTAGTTCAGGATCACTTATTGATCATTTCCTAGTTCGCGATCGTTGCGTAGTTTCTCATCTTACTCTTGTACTCGCAAGTTAACCACTATATATTGCTTAGTCGCTTGCTGCAACCTCACCACTTATCCTTTCCATACCCATTAAGCTTTGCTAGTCTTGAAACCCATCGTAATGGGATTGCTGAGTCCTCGTGGCTCACAGATTACTACAACAATAGTTGCAGGTACATGTAATGTGATGGTCTGACGCGAGTGCGATGCTTGCTTTTGGAGTTCTTCTTCTTCTTCGATCAAGGGATAGGTTCCGGGCCAGGAAGCCAGGGCTAGCAGGGTGGATGTCGTTCTTATTTTTCGTTTGATATCATCCGTACTCGGATCCTGCTCTTCTATATGATGGTTGCTATGTGTTGATGTATTGTTGTATGAATGTTGTAACTTGTGGCGAGTGTAAGCCTTTATCTGGTATTCTCATCTATTCAGTACATGGTATGTTGTAATGATATCCACCTTGCTATGCGCTCGAAATGCGGTTGTGCCCCAATCATGAATTCCTCACGTCATTGGGATAGAATCACATCTTGAGCGCTACAACCATCGAACCCAACCACGAAAAGATGAAGCAGGATGCCAAGAGAACAAGTCCCCTATCCTGGCACAGGGCCTGGATGCGGCAACTGGATGAAAATCACCTTAGGTTCGTGGCCAACAGCGTGTACACATGCTATGAGGTGGATCATTGACATGAGGAAGTGCCTCATTACCCAAATCGACGAGCCCGAATCGAGCCACAAGCAGAGCAAGCGTCACAAGAAGTAGATGATGATCATATGATCGTTTATGCTAGTTAATCATGCATGTAATATATAGTTTACTTTATTGGTGTGTGGAAATGTCATGTGTGTAGTAGCCACCTATGTAATTATGCATGTAATAGTTTACTTTGGTGTGTGCAAATGCTATGGTTGTAGTAGCCACCTATGTAAGTGGATGTTTAATTTGGTTATGCAAGCATGTCCTTATAACTGTGTGTGTGTGTGTGTGTGTGTGTGTGTGTGTATGTGTGTGTGTGTGTTGTTCTGTATGCAATCCCACCGCACAACACACACGTCTTATTAGCAGCAACCGTCTATGTTATTATCAGTCTTCACACACATTTCTGATTACATACCTGTTTGCCGTGTATCACACACATCTTGTTAAGTTGAACCACTTCTGTTCTCATTTCTCAACACAAACAGTTCATCCGAGTGAACCACATGTTGTATATCGCACACACCTTCATCTGGGTGACCATTCCTTTTGTGTTGCCTAATCACAAACAGTTCATCCGAGTGAACTATATGATGTATATCGCACACACCTCCATCTGGCTTCCTGTTTCTTTTGTTCCTCCTCATTGCAAACATTTAATCGAACTGAACTGTATACCCTACATCACACACACAACTAAAATCTGAACCGTGTTTGATGGCTCCGCTATCGCAAACGTTCCACACCTTTTTTGACGGTTTTTACACCACCGTTTGTGATTATGGCATCACACATAGTTTTGTTGAAGGGTCTCTGATCGTAGTGTCGCGTTAGAAGCATCCTACAGTAGTGTAAACTGTGGAGGGGGGCACCGCACACGGCTAAAGAACAATTAATATGCCTTTGGGGTGCCCCTGGCCACGTATATAAAGGAGGGGGAGGAGGAGGTCAGCGGCCAAGGAGGGCGCACCAAGGGGGGAGGCCAACCAGGATTCCCAATCCTAGTTGGATTCCCTTTCCTATTCCAAGAAGGGGAAGGAGGGAAGGAGAGGGAGAGGGAAAGGAAAGAGTGGGTTGTGCCCCCTCCCCCTAGTCCAATACGGACTTCCTTGGGGGGCACCATGTGGCCTGCCCTCTCCTACTCCCTTATGGCCCATTAAGGCCCATAACTTCCTCAGGGGGTTCCGTTAACCCCTCGGTTCCCCGATAAATATCCGAAACATCCCAAAACCTTTCCGGTGTCCGAATACCTTTGTCCAATATATCAATATTTACCTCTCGACCATTCCTATACTCGTCGTCATGTTCGTGATCTCATCCGGGACTCCAAACAAGCTTCGGTCACCAAAACACATAACTCGTAATACAAGTCATCATCGAACGTTAAGCGTGTAGACCATACGGGTTCGAGAACAATGCAAACATGACCAAGACACAACTCCGGTCAATAACCAATAGCGGAACCTAGATGCTCATATTGTCTCCTACATATTCTATGACGATTGTCAGTGTGAAAACCGGTGGATCTCGGGTAGGGAGTCCCGAACCGTGCGTCTAAGGCGGATGGTGACAGGAGGCAGGGGACACGATGTTTTACCAAGGTTCGGGCCCTCTTGATGGAGATAAAACCCTACGTCCTTCTTGATTATTCTTGATAATATGAGTAGTACAAGAGCAGATCTACCACGAGATCAGAGAGGCTAAACCCTAGAAGCTAGTCTATGGTATGATTGTATGTTGTCCTACGGACTAAAACCCTCCGGTTTATATAGACACCGGAGGAGGCTAGGGTTACACAAGGTAGGTTACAAAGGAGGAGATATGTATATCCGTATTGCCTAGCTTGCCTTCCACGCCAAGTAGAGTCCCATCCGAACATGGGACGAAGTCTTCAATCTCGTATCTTCATAGTCCAACAGTCCGGCCAAAGGATATAGTCTAGCTGTCCGGAGACCCCCTAATCCAGGACTCCCTCAGTAGCCCCTGAACCAGGCTTCAATGACGATGAGTCCGGCACACAGTGTTGTCTTCGACATTGCAAGGCGGGTTCCTCCTCCGAATACACCATGGAAGAGTTTGAATACAAGGATAGTGTTTGACCCTTCAAAATAAGTTCCACATACCACCGTAGAGAGAATAATATTTCCACCAATCTAATCTGCTGACACGTTTTGGCAGCATGACATCACGCCACGGCCCGGTAATTATTTGAACCGTTTTTCTTTAACCAGCCCGCACATAACGCGAGGCGGTTTCTTGACACGTCTTGTCAAAGCAGAGATCGTGTTCCCCTTATCACGGGATTCTCATCAATACAAACGTGGGTAAACCAACCGTGCCTGTTGGTATGACTCCTAGATCTTAGGTAAGTCTCGAACGGCCACGAGGAGGACGCCTGATATTCATCCCCTTTATAAAGGGACAAGGCTTTTTCTTTTTCCCTCCCGTGCTCAATCGAATCCTTCCCCTGCCTCGAGTTCTAACACCCAAAGCCCAGGTCAGGTTCTTCGGACCTTCAATCATGTCCGGATCCAGCCTTCAAGGCCGGTGGATGCCTTCCTCCGTCACGGAGGAGGACATCAAGATGTTGAGGGAGGCCAGATATCTGACTGCCGAAATTTCGCATAGGCTGCCCGCCCGAGGGCAAGTCGTCCCTACTCCCGAACCCAATGAGAGCGTTGTGTTCGTCTCCCACTTCCTCCGAGGACTAGGCCTCGCTCTGGATCCCTTTGTTAGGGGTCTTATGTTCTATTACGGGCTGGATTTTCATGATCTGGCCCCGGATTCCCTTCTTCACATCTCGTCATTTATTGTTGTTTGTGAGGCCTTCCTCCGCATTACCCCTCACTTCGGCATTTGGCTCAAGACCTTCGATGTGAAGCCGAAGATGGTTGAGGGGCAGTACGCAGCATGCGGAGGTGCTCTAATAAGCAAAATTGCTGACGCTCCATGGCCAAAGGGTTCCTTTCTAGAGGTGTCCGGATTGTGGCAACGGGAGTGGTTTTACGTCAGAGCTCCTCGAAGTGCCAAGTGGGTAGCTGCCCCCGCCTTTCGCTCGGGCCCTCCATCACAACTGATGTCACGGATCAGCAGGGGGCTGAGCTGGGGTCCAGCCAAGGACGTGCCAATACTGCAGAGCCGTATCCGAGATCTCTTCGAGGGAGATTTCAGTCTGGCTATGGTAATGCAAGTTATGCTGGTTCGTCGAGTCCAGCCTTGCAAACGCCGGCCCCTCCACATGTGGGAATTCAACCTGGAAGGACCGCACACTATTCAGAATTTCCTCGGCATGACACACGAGGAGATGTATAAATTGTTCTTCGGACCCCAAATAGAGTGTCCGGACACTACCGAGGACGTGGGCCTGAGCTGCAACCGCCCCGCTGCCCAAGTAAGTAATCCAATGGCCGAAGACACTGTCCTTTTATTTATCATGACATCATTCTGAAGAATCGCTCTTTGACCAGGACTGGATAACAAAGGTGAAGATGATCCGGTGTTCGGCCCCCCTTCCTGAAGGCTTGGACAATCCGGTGCTGGAAAAGATGCTCGAGCCAGCCCCTTTCCTAGTGCCCTTAAAGGAAGATGAAGGGGGGAATAAAGAGGGCAAAAGCGGGCCTCCATCGCTACCTATTCCAATCGAGGGAATGAGCGCCTCCGCGAGGGAGGATAACCAAGGGGAAGAATCTGACATTCTCTCTCCCCAGGGAAGGAAGAGGACTACCTCTAAAGATCCGGAAACTAAGGTTTCCAAACGGGGGAAGAAATCTTCATCGAAGGGTCCTGTCTCGAGGGCTACCCTGGCCGCACTATGCCCTCAAGGGGATCAGCCCTCCACCAAGCTGTAAGTAAAAGGGTACTTAATAATGAAAATATCTCACTTTACTTCTGAGGAAAATAACCGAAGCATTTATCTTGCAGTTTGGATCTTAGCCCTTCTCAGCAGAGCTCGTCTTCAGGGGATCTTCTTGTAGAGATGATGGAGACAGAGACGCCTCCCCCTGCCACACCGCCTCATGAGACAGGCGATCTCAAGGTGTCGTCGCGGAGGGTTTCTCCTGATCCGGCAAGGCCAGAAGGTAATCCTATGGCCACCCGAAGTCCTTAGTATCCGGCTCTTGAAGAGAGCAATCAAAAGAGTCCGACACCGTCTGGTGTGCGGTCGGACGTACTGAGGGATCTGCTAGAGCGAGCGACTATCTCAGAAGAACACCATACGTTGATGGGTACGGTGATTGAAAGGATTTCCTCCACCGAAAGCGGGTTTCATGAAGCGTTTATGAGTCTACTGACGGGTTTTGAGGTATGTGAAATGATGTACATTTTTGACAGTACCACACATTTTTAGATGTGCCCTGTGTAGATAGTAGCCCCTGAGACTCTGGTTGTCGTCGAAAACGGCGGCAAACAGAGGATCATAGTCCCAGGTAATAACTAGACCACCTGTATGCGCAGGTGGTTGAAGCTCCGGTGGCTAGCCGAACTGAAGGGTTTGCCGAACTAAAGCGGCAGCTAGATGCGGCAGATGCCGACATCGTGCTTGTCAACAAGCGGCTTGACGAGGCACAGGGTAGGTGATTTTTCTGGTGATTGTCACGTAATAAGAACAACATGATGCCAGTATCTTTAATATGTTGTGACTGCAGATGGAGCTGCCACCGTGGAGACCCTTCGGGTGGAGGTTGCCCGAGCCAAGGAGCAAGCAAGGAATAGCAATGTGGCCCCTTTAAAGGCAGCGTAGAGTTAAGGGCCGAACAAGCCGCGCATTGCGAGAGCAAGGAAAAAATAGCCAAGATGGTTGTAGAGTTAAAAGCTGCTGCTGACCGTTACCAGCTTCTTGAAGAAGAAAACTGGGCGAAGGCGGCAGACCTGGAAAAGGCCCGGGTGGCTGCCAAGGAAGCCCGCTCCCAAATTAGAGCGACGAAGGAGGAGCTGCATCAAGCTGCGGATATTGTATCCGGGAAGCCCTTCTTGTTGCGGACTAACTACGGGAATCTGAAGTATGCACCTCTGGACCGGCTATGGAGTTCTGCGGATGCCTGCGTGGATTTGGCTGCAGGTGCTGCTGATGCGGCCGAGTACTTCATGGATCGGAAAGATCACGAAGTGGAAAAACTGTTTTGGTCACAGTTTCATGCTCCAGCCTGTCCGCTGCGGTTGAATGACCAAATGGCCGAGTGGGCCGAGCTCCATAGATTATCCGGACTTGCCATGAGGTCCGTTGTGGATCATCTGTGGCCGAGAGGGCCAAGGCCGAATAGCTACTTTGGCTTAGTGCAACAATTCCTTGGTGATGTGCCACACATCGATGCTGTAAAGAGGTCGGCGTGCATAGAAGGCTCGCGGATGGCCCTTGCCGGTGTCAAAACATACTAGGCGGAGATGGATGCCACCACTGTTGCAGCACAGGGTTCGGCCATAGGCCGAGTGGCTGCCGAGCACTACTTTGAAGAAGTTCTTGAAGGCGCTCGTTCGATAGAGGCTCAGTGCTCGAAGAATATTATGTTTGAGTGACATGTATTCCCATTGTAAAAACAATGTTTTATTGAGTTCATCAAGGCTGTATTTATACTTTTGCCGGAAAGTACTATGATGCCTCCTGTGCGGCCGTTTATGTATATATGTATATAACCTGAAAGATGGCAGTCGTCGGCTTCAGCCCCCATGCATATAATGCGGGGGTGTTCGTAGAAGGGGCATGTTCACACTTGATCCAACGTCTTCGTCCATTAAGGAGGTGATAGCGCAACGAACTAGGCAATCGGACTATAATGCTTTAACACTTTCACTTAGCCAGAGGAGTTTGACAGTGGGGCTACTATATAGCCCCTAGTGGCTCCGCACTCATTCGAATTCGGGGTGCCTACATGCCTGGCCGGGAAATGGCCTTCGTTAAGGCGGAGGAACCCCGAAGATTCCGGTAGGTCATCGAGTGGTTGACCAGTCTCACGCTATATCATGAAAGTCAGTTTTCGGCTTTCTCTACTGAGGTGCTCGTCCAGATGAACCAGGGCACAATTGCAGTAGTTCTCCTGGTGCCGCCTTAGCTGATAGAGCGGAACGTAAGGCAGCAAAACACAGGAGCCAGGAAAACCCAACATTTGACCAAAGACATGATTTGGAGATGATGCATATAAGGCCAAACTCGCGATGCCGAACACTCCCTAAGGTATTCGGTCTTTATGGTGGAAACCGGGCTTAAGCAGTGCCCTTTGTAATTAGCCCCTGATGTCCAGGTACATGCAATATTCTGACGTGGCCACATGCCAATACGTCAGCATCCTTCTCAATTGTACCGAGAATCCGGGGGATGTATATCAACAAGAGACGTAAAAAAGGTTTATGCAGGGTCTTAATCTAAAAAGAATCCTTGGAACGCGTCCCTGCTGCACGTCTGCGCCTGTGTCTCCGTTGTGCCATATCCTGGACGGGTGTAGCATGATGGTCATCTATAAAAGAGAGGAGCTTAGTAGAAAAGTTGTCGTGCAAAAGGTAGGTTATACTAAAGAAACCATGTACAGTTCAAGATGAGTAAAGTTGAGCTTAATTGCCACTTGTTTGCACGCGTTGAGCCCCTTGTATTGTAATAGGGGTATAGCCATCAAACCTATATCAATTACATATAGTTGCACCGGACTCGTCTAACCGCGTCCGTGGTCTTAACGACCCGTTAGATGCTTAGTTGGTGAGGCCGTTTAGTGTGCGGCTGCCAAGGCAGCTGCACGGTCTTCCATGCGCAAGGAGCGCTCAATATTTCCATTTTCTGTAATGATGCCGCGTGGACCGGGCATCTTAAGCATGAGAGAAGCGTAATGCAGTATTGCGTTAAAGCGAGCGAAAGCTTCACGTCCGAGTAGTCCTTGATAGCCACTTTGGAACGGAGCGATGTGGAAGGTTAACTTTTCACTGCGGAAGTTATCGGGAAAACCGAATATAACCTCTAGTAGCAGGGAGCCCGTGTAATGGGCTTCTGGGCCTGGCGTTACTCCTTTAATGGTAGTATTGCTATGGCTGATTCTTGTTGGGTCTATCCCCATTTTGCGGACTGTGTACTGATATATCAGGTTTAGACTGCTGCCGTCGTCCATCAGGACTCGTGTGAAGTGGTATCCGTCAATTATTGGGTCTAATACCAAGGTAGCCCATCCTGCACGCCGGATACTTGCCTAGTAATCCCGATGGTCGAAGGTGATCGGTTGGGACGACCAGTGGCGGAACTCCGCGATGATAGGCCCTGGGGCATGTGTCTCTAGGAGTGCCACTTTGTTTCTCCCCTTTGTCACGTGTAACACGTTTACTGTTTTGACTTCTAGTGGGAATTTCTTCTGTTCCCAGTGCTTTGCTTGCGAGGCTTGTCCTCGTCTTCGCTTGGTGTATCCTGCCCCTTATGTTCGGCGTTGAGCTTGCCGGACTGCTTGAAGACCCAACATTCTCTATGGGTATGATTTGCAGATTTATCGGGGGTGCTATGGATCTGACATATTTGGTCCAGAATCTTGTTTAGGCTGGACAGTTCATCTCTGTTGCCTTTGGAGGGAAGCTTTTGCTGACCTGGCCGAGAGCTTCTGAATCCGGCGTTTACCACCATGCTCTTCGAGTTGTCTTTTTTATTCCGGCGCTTGTTTTTGCTGCGTCGTGTTTTCCCATTTCCGTCCCTGACTTCGGATGTACTTGCGTCGCTGGTGCTACATCGGGCTAACCAGCTGTCCTCGCCCGTGCAAAAGCGGGTCATGAGGCTTGTTAATGCTGCCATTGTTCTCAGCTTTTCTTGGCCGAGGTGTCTGGCAAGCCATTCGTCTTGAACGTTGTGCTTGAAAGCTGCTAAGGCTTCGGCGTCCGGACAGTCGACTATTTGGTTCTTTTTAGTGAGGAACCTGTTCCAAAGCTTTCAGGCTGACTCTCCGGGATGTTGAGTTATATGACTTAAATCGTCTGCATCCGGTGGTCAGACATAGGTCCCTTCAAAATTTACCCGAAAGGCGTGTTCGAGCTCTTCCCAGCTTCCAATGGAGTTTTCGGGGAGGCTTTTAAGCCAGTGCCGAGCTGGCCCTTTGAGCTTGAGGGGTAAGTACTTGATGGCATGGAGATCGTCTCCTCGAGCCATATGGATATGGAGGATGTAGTCCTCAATCCAGACCCCAGGGTCTGTCATTCCATCGTACGCCTCTATGTTTATGGGTTTGAATCCCTCTGGAAATTCATGGTCCAGCACCTCATCGGTGAAACATAGGGGGTGTGCGGCACCCCTGTATTTGGGTGTACCGTAGTGTTGGGATGTTTGTTGTGTTGCATTGCATCCTGGAACGCGCTTGCGTGGCCCGTAGATGGATCTGGTTGCGCCGTCCTTTTGATGCGAGCCCTCACGTGGATCGCGTACTGGCTTATGTGCGGTGTTGTTTGCCGCTCTATGTTGTCCACGAGGTCGTCTATCCGACCGGATGGCCGTTTTGTTTTTTGGCTGCGGGGGATCTAAGGCCTCCTCATCGAATTCAGGTAACAACTTTCGCTTCGGGTAGCTCTTGGTGTGGCGATTACCGCCGTACTTCGCTGCAGTGTTGAGTACTTCACTCCATCTGATTCTGAGTGTGTCTTGTGCAGCCCTGAGCCTTTGCTTCTGCTTTTTCAGACTCCTTGTAGTGGCAACAAGCCTTTGATGGGCATTCTGTTTCTCCGGGTGCCTGTCCGGTGTGATGTCGTCCGGACTGTTATCTTCGACAGAGTCGGGTTGTTCGGTTTGATTATCCGTGTTGCCGTGGTCGGGCGATGGTTCACCCTGCTCTATCACTAGGTCTATATGATCGCTGTTTCTGCCGAGGCGGGATTTGTGTAACGCCCTCAATGCGGCTATATCTCCCACGTGTCGAAGCACGACTTAGAGGAATAACCGCATTGAAAGCAATGTCGCAAGTGAGGTAATCTTCACACAAACCATGTAATACAATAGGGGAAAAAGATACATAGTTGGCTTACAATCGCCACTTCACACAATTACATGAATAAAGCATTACATCATCCAAATACAATCAAGGTCCGACTAAGGAACCAAAATAAAAGAAGACTACCCCAAATGCTACACAGATCCCCGATCGACCCCAACTGGGCTCCACTACTGATCAACTGGAAAACGGAACAACATAAAGAACACGATCTTCATCGAGCTCCTCCTTTGAGCTTGGTTGCGTCATCTGCACGGTTCAACGACACCTGCAAGCTAGTTTTGGAAGTATCTATGAGTCACGGGGACTCAGCAATCTCACACCCTCGCGATCAAAACTATTTAAGCTTATGGGAAGGGTAAAAAGGTATGAGGTGGAGCTGCAGCAAGCGACTAGCATATATGGTGGCTAACATACGCAAATAAGAGCGAGAAGAGAAGGCAAAAGCACGGTCGAACAACTATGATCAAGAAGTGATCCTGGAACAACCTACGTCAAGCATTACTCCAACACCGTGTTCACTTCCCGGACTCCGCCGGAAAGAGACCATCACGGTAACACACGCGGTTGGTGCATTTTAATTAAGGTCAACTTCAGGTTTTCTACAACCGGACGTTAACAAATTCCCATCTGCCCATAACCGCGAGCACGGCTTTCGAATGTTCAAATCCCTGCAGGGGTGTCCCAACTTAGCCCATCACAAGCTCTCACGGTCAACGAAGGATATTCCTTCTAGCGGGAAGACCCGTTCACGCTCAGAATCCCGGTTACAAGACATCCTCGACAATGGTAAAACAAGTCCAGCAAGACCGCCCGATGCGCCGACATCCTGATGGGAGCTGCACATATCTCGTTCTCAGGGCAACACCGGATGAACACTATGTACAGCTAAAACCAGCCCTCAAGTTTCCCCGAGGTGGCGCCACAAGTGGCTCTGTTTCGGACCAGCACTTAGACAAGCACTGGCCCCGGGGGGGGGGGGGGGGGTTAAAATAAAGATGACCCTCGGGATGTGCGACTCCCAAGGGAAAAGGCTAGGTGGCGAATGGTAAAACCAAGGTTGGGCCTTGCTGGAGGAGTTTTATTCAAGGCGAACTGTCAAGGGGTTCCCATTATAACCCAACCGCGTAAGGAACGCAAAATCCGGGAACATAACACCGATATGACGGAAACTAGGGTGGCAAGAGTGGAACAAAACACCAGGCATAAGGCCAAGCCTTCCACCCTTTACCAAGTATATAGATGCATTAATTAAATAAGACATATTGTGATATCCCAACAAGTAAACAATGTTCCAACAAGGAACGATCTCCATGTTCCAACAAGGAACAAACTTCAATCTTCACCTGCAACTAACAACGCTATAAGAGGGGCTGAGCAAAGCGGTAACATAGCCAATCAACGGTTTGCTAGGACAAGGTGGGTTAGAGGCTTGGTTCAATAATATAGGGGGCATGAAAAGCACGTGGTAGGTATCGCAGCATAGGCATAGCAAAAGAGCGAGCATCTAGCAAAGCAAAGATAGAAGTGATTTCGAGGGTATGGTCATCTTGCCTGAAATCCCGCAAGGAAGAAGAACGAGTCCATGAAGAAGACAAATGGACGAAGTCGAACGGATCCTCACAAACGCGACATTATCGGAACTAATCCGAAGAAGCAACACCGGAAAGAAGCAAAAAACATGGTAAACAACCATCACATAAACATGGCATGACGCACAATCAAGTATGATGCATGTCCGGTTTAAAGAGGCATGGCATGGCAAAGTGCACAAACAAACCCTACAAATTAAGTGGAGCTCAACATGCAACTCCGTTGCATATTGACGAAACACCACATCAATTATTTAGTTCTTTCTCGTTTAGGTACACAACAATATTAAATGTTGATTAACGTGGCAAGAGGTGAGGCATAACAAAACTACACCATCTAAACAATTTAAATGGGGCCGGATATAACAAATAACGAATCCGGTAGATCCCCATATGCCTTAGTAATTTAATGCAACAACAATTTAAACATTTTAATTGTTGTTATCATGATGCGGATGACATGAGCAAGTTTTATGCAATTTTTATTAAAAGTTGTCAAGAGCATTACGAAGCATTTGTCATCGTGGCGGAAAGAAAAGGGGTGCCACGACAATGATAACGAAAATGGTGCCACTGCAAGGTTCCGGTTCCGGTAACTCGATTGAGATACCGATGCAAAGGAGAAGTGTGCGGATGCATGCAAAAGATGGTGGGGCACTCCCGGATATCGGGTGCCCCATGAGTCGACGACGGTGACAAGGCAAAAGAGGGGCAACGTGCACCGACAATTCGAGCACGGCGCAAGCTCGAGCATCTCATACATCACACATGCATTCATTCACGGGCGGTCGTCTCGGGGTTATACCTTTGAAGCGTGCGTTATCGGAGGGGTTCGAGTTTGATGCGGTGTAGGGGAAGTAGACGTTCTCGGGACGTTCATAGTGGAAGTAGTCGTTCTCGCATGCTCTAGGGTTGAGGGTAGAGGTCCTCACGATCTCGACGATGATAGTGGTACATGTAGGCGGTAGACAAACTTGAAGGTTCCGTTACCCGGTTCTTCAGAGATGGAAGTAGTCGTACATGTTTGTTCGGAGAGGTACTTGATGACGCCAACGTCTTCGGGGCGACAGTAGTGGTACACATGAAGGTAGTCGGACTTGATTGATCCGAGGGCTCCGGACGTCGTGGTACTTGTCGAACCGGGTCTTGAGACATACTAGGCATCGGTGCCTTCGATGAACTCGGTGTGTCCAAAACATAGCAAAACAAAGTCCCGGTTGCGGTCGTGTGAATGTTCAGTGGAGACGAACTTGCAGGTCTTGCCGAACTGAAGGGGTACTTGGCGTTTTGCAATCCGATATCCAGGGTCAAACATGTAGTCGTTCTCCGCGACTCCGCGTAGTTGTTCACATCTTCGAGTTGTAGTCGAAACGAGTTCATACTTGGGTTTCCTGGAACTTGGTGGGCACGAGGTGCAGGAGAGGAAATCGGGAGGCACCGCTGGACGACAGAGACGACACGAGCTCCTGCTCCTGCGAGACTTTAGCCAGCGGCGAAACTGCTCCGGCTAGGCACGAGGAGGGGAAGTAGAGCAGGCACCAAGGAGCTACGATGGGGCAGCAGCCGGCAACAGCTCTGGTGGCTGGCGTGGTTGAGGACGGAGGCGAAGAAGCGAGGCTCGCGAGCAGAGGATGCAGGGTCGAGCCGACTCGGGCACGGAGGCAGGGGATCGGCGACTCGCGCAACGTAGGGGCGACGAGGCTCGCAGCGGAGGTCCGGGACCCGGCGCCATGGAGAAGTACGACGGCTGCAGGCACAGGTGGAGGAGGAGCTGTAGGAGAGCGGTCGGAGACATGGCGCTGCTCGCTGGCGCGAGGGGAGAGGGGCGACGGGCGTGCGGCTCCAGGGACGGCGTGGCTCGGGGCTCGCGCGCCAAGGCAAGGTGGAGGAGGATCTGAGGACGGGGATGCCGACGTGATCGCGCGCATAGGGCGGCGACAGACCGGAGAGCGGACGGCAGAGGCGGAGAGCTTCGAGCTCGGCTGCCTGAGGCCATGGAAGACGGCGACGTGGACTTGGGGGGTGTCGCCGACGCTTGGTGCGATGCAGGGCCTCGCTACTCCCCCTGGAGAGGCAAGGATGAAGGAGGGAAACAGGGAGGGGCGCTGCGAGCGAGAGAGGGTGAGGGAGAGAGCGAGGGAATCGGGGGGAGAGAGGTGGATCGAGCAGCGCGAGGCTGGCGGCGCGAGGGAAGAAGCGAGGGAGATGGGGTTATATTGGATCGGGGCCTAGGGATTAGGAATTAGGTGGGCCTGGCCTTGGAGGGCGCGTGAGGAAGGGATGCGCAGGAGGGCAGTGGTGCAGGCCTGGCCAGGGGTGCATGCCGCCTCTCTTCCTAAATATCTCTCTTTTCCCATTTAAAAAGAAAACAGAAAAGAGAAGGAAAAGAAAGAGAAGGTTGGGGTGGAAACTGGGCATGGGGATAATTTTACTGGATCGCAAAAATGATCTTGATCCAAGAAAAGTATAAATGGGCATGTACCAAGTTTGGATTGGAACTCATTTGAATTAAATTCAAATGAGTTCGAATAAGAAGTGGGCGTTAGAAAGGTCCCAAAATGTTGAGATTTTTGGAAGACCTCCGGAAAAAGATAAAAGAATTTATGGGCGAAGTTTGAGGAGCAAACTCGAAGCAGAAAAGACATGTGATTATTTGCAAGTGTGTTCATGGGTGATTCCGAAAATGGAATATTCAATATAGCTCCCTAATATCGGGAGGATATGTTATAAAGAGAATCATCTTGTGAATTCCCTCGGTTTAAATGGACCGAAGATCCATGCAATTTATTTAGTTGATCTGAGATGCAAAGATTAATGACATGATGGCATGATGACATGATGCAAATTCACATGATGCAAAGATGAATGCAATGAACCAAACAAATCACACGACGAAACCCGGAAACCCTGGAAGGCATCTGAAGCTCCGGTATTGGGGCGTCACAACACTCCACCACTACGAGAAGATCTCGTCCCGAGATCTAGGATGGCACCGGAGGGAAACAGAAGAGGAAGAGAAAAGGTAAAACTAAGTTGCTTCTTTGACAAACGAGTGAAACCAAGGAACCTTGCGAGGTTGAACAAATTTGAGAAAGAACACAACAAAGGTGAATAAGGTCAAGAACACTTTGATAGAAAAGAGGAACAAAAAACATTGGGAAAAACCTTGAGGTTGGAGGGCAAGATATATATTGAAACCACTCCGGTTAAGAAGTTAAGCAAGACTTGATAATATTAAAAGAACTTGAGCAAAAGGGTACAACACTCTGGTTAAATGGATAAGCATGAAAAGAACAAGAACCTGAGAAGAACAAAAGAAGGTTTGAATAGAGCAATATCATAATGCCTCCGGAACAGACGTGAGAATGGAATGGAATGAACGACGAGAAACAAGATCTTGAGGGAGCACGCTTACAACAAATGGTAGAACGGAGTTGTTGGAAAACCAACAACGAAAAGAATAAGCTTGATATGGTCTTTTGGAATACATCTCAAATTATGAGGTGACAACCTGCCACTCACGGGAAAAGAATTGGATTGATAAGAACAAAGAGACGAGAAACTTATTTCACCGGGAGGATACACGAAGAACTTGGATCATTTATAAGTACCATAAGTAGCAACAATCCTTAGGGAAGGCTTTAGGTGTACCATGACACAAGGTAACTCCAATGAAGAGATTGATGGATTTAAAATACCCCACTCTTAACAACCTGTGAATCATGAAACATGAATTCAAATTATCAAGAATGACATAATATCACCTCAAATGATACGGTAGAAGGAATTGCACTCCGGATTGCAAGACGAAGAAAGCTTGAACTCCTCTAAAAATAATCTTGATGAATGTTTCTAGAACGGATTAAGTCCTTGATGAACTATCATGTAGAACTCCACGAAGAACTCCGTTAAACAAAAGAATGATCAAACGGAAGGAAAGAGAAGTTCAAAACACAAAGTGAAACCTTGTAATGATTAGATGGATCTCCGTGATAATTAGAGCTTGGTACTCCGAGAAAGAAAAGATGAACAAAAGAAAATCAAGAATTTGATGAGCCTCCGAAATAAAGAATTAAATTCACTCGATGAAACAAGAATAAGAATTACATTATGCTTATCCTTCACCAATTCAAATTGATGACAGCCAATGGAATTGGCATACTACTTATTCTCGTAGAAAGGATTAAGATAGATAATGCGCAAACTTCAAGAGGCCTTCGATGATCCACCGGTAGGATTTGAATGAATGGAAGTATGATAACGTAAGAAGAGGAATCTTGAACAAACCACCGTAAGAATTGAAAATGAACGAAGTAAAGATAAAGAAACACCGGAAAGAATTAGCAAATGAGCGAAGAAGCTTGAGGGGATTTAGATACATCAGAACAAAGAGATCAAGAACTGATTAGAGGATATTTGATTGATGCACCGGTAAGATAGGAGAATGATAACCGACAGCTGAGAATGAATAAACCTGAATTGATGGACTCCGGATAACAAACTGAGAAGACTCTTGAATTACTCCGGATAGGTGAAAAGAATTCTCACAATCAAAACAATTACGAGAGGATGGCAACAAGCTAGAATCACGAATCTTGAAGAGAATGGAGCAAGATTAAAGAGAAATTCTTCTTCGGTCTTGAAAATCCGAGAATGACGACGAGAAACACCACCATGAATTATTTAGACACTCCGAAATGAAGAATGTAAATGTTGAGCCAACGATGAAAAGAATTTTGAAATATCTTGGAGAAAGACATTTGACTGATGGTAAATCATTCTTACGTCAAACTTCGAAAAGAATTTGAGAATACCTCCGAGAAAATAAGAAGAGTCAGGTAAGATCCTGGGAAAAGACCTGTGGGTTAGGGCCCACTCAAAAGAAACACCGTTGAAATGATTTAAAAGAGAGGTTGCACCGGTTGAATTAAATGTCTTGAATGAGGTGACATCCTCGAAAGATCTTGAACGAAAGCAGAGTGGAAACATGAATCTTCTGAGATATCTTCGGCACTCCGAAACAAATGAATAGCGAGGAGTAGATGATTAAGAGGTGCACCGGTATGAGAAGGTATTAAAATGAGGAAAAGATATGATCAACAAAGCTTGTATTGGATCCGCCGGAGAAGAGAAGGAGTGAAGAGTGATGAACTTGAAGCTCCGTTAGAATCTTCCTGAGAATCACTGGATAAGAACATTGACGAAAAAGAATGGAGAGACTTCACATCCATAAGATGGATGCTTGATTAAGACATCTGAATCCTTGAGGAAAAAGGGCGGGCAGGCGGGAAAACAAAGACAATTTGGAGACAGATGAAAAGAACACCATTGAGAAGAACTGATAATTGATCTTGCGGACGTTGAAAAAGAACGGATTCGCTTGAGGAGAAAACACACCGGTTTAAAAAGATTGACATGACAATCTCGATGATCAAGAAGGATTAGTATTCGCAACGGAGTATGAGAATACCATTTGGGGAAGGTATGGAATAAACACTTGACTTCGAAGCAACTCGAATACCACAACTCAAAACAAAACAAAGGATTGGCTTGCAGAATAAGCTGGAACAAACATATGACTGAGATTTCGTCCGAAGTTTTCGTGGTGGGGCCTACACGGGCTCGATCATACAACACCATCATGTACAAGGCAGTGCACATGACATACTAAGCGTCCCCGAGTCGGCATAGCCAAGGACTCTTTAAGACACAACGAGACCACTGTAAAACCAACCGTGGATAGGCGGACCATTAGACGTCGAACCCCAATTTCATATCATACATCTGTCTGAAAGATATCCTAAGAGCTACTTGAATTCCCACTTATAAACTCCCGAAATTTTCCGGTTATGCAATCAGGTGTTGGGGATACAGGGGAAGCATAATATCTCACCCAAACTAGCAAATCCTACATCCAGCTGTATCCATCCTTCAACACATTACCAAGAAACCTTCGGAAATCATTTACCTCAACCTTTGAAAAGCATCCGTTAAACTAGTTATGGCAATACTCCCGAACTCCCGCCCTAGTACTGGGTGGCGTCGAGGTTATCTCACCGACAACTGCATAAAAGAGATTTTCGATGTCGGCGAAACTAATCTCAGGTATTCCAGAACTGCAACGATAAAATTGTGACGACAACACCTCGGAGCTCAACTCCCTGGGACACTGCCACAACCCCTAAATGTCAGGAGGCACCAAGAACAATGTTCTCGTCACAAAACCATCGGAACGATTCCAAGATACCCGCGTGATCCTAAATTTTTTTTAGTGAAATTTGAGAAGAGAAGAGTCAAAACTCTACGTCAGGATGCCTTACCAGAGCGATGAAGGGACTGAGGAGTAAAAAGAATTCCTAACTCTCCGATATATATAATCCTAAATGACTCAAAACATTTTTTTTCTAGACTCAACTCGTCAGCTAATTTGATCAAGCAGTGGGGGCTCCTAAGGTCGGGGAAGGCTCTGATTACCTACTTGTAACGCCCTCGATGCGGCTATATCTCCCACGTGTCGAAGCATGACTTAGAGGCATAAACGCATTGAAAGCAATGTCGCAGGTGAGGTAATCTTCACACAACCCATGTAATACAATAGGGGAAAAAGATACATAGTTGGCTTACAATCGCCACTTCACACAATTACATGAATAAAGCATTACATCATCCAAATACAATCAAGGTCCGACTACGGAACCAAAATAAAAGAAGACTACCCCAAATGCTACACAGATCCCCGATCGACCCCAACTGGGCTCCACTACTGATCAACTGGAAAACGGAACAACATAAAGAACACGATCTTCATCGAGCTCCTCCTTTGAGCCTGGTTGCGTCATCTGCACGGTTTAACGACACCTGCAAGCTAGTTTTGGAAGTATCTATGAGTCACGGGGACTCAACAATCTCACACCCTCGCGATCAAAACTATTCAAGCTTATGGGAAGGGTAAAAAGGTATGAGGTGGAGCTGCAGCAAGCGACTAGCATATATGGTGGCTAACATACGCAAATAAGAGCGAGAAGAGAAGGCAAAAGCGCGGTCGAACAACTATGATCAAGAAGTGATCCTGGAACAACCTACGTCAAGCATTACTCCAACACCGTGTTCACTTCCCGGACTCCGCCGGAAAGAGACCATCACGGTAACACACGCGGTTGGTGCATTTTAATTAAGGTCAACTTCAGGTTTTCTACAACTGGACGTTAACAAATTCCCATCTGCCCATAACCGCGGGCACGACTTTCGAATGTTCAAATCCCTGCAGGGGTGTCCCAACTTAGCCCATCACAAGCTCTCACGGTCAACGAAGGATATTCCTTCTAGCGGGAACACCCGTTCAGGCTCGGAATCCTGGTTACAAGACATCCTCGACAATGGTAAAACAAGTCCAGCAAGACTGCCCGATGCGCCGACATCCTGATGGGAGCTGCACATATCTCGTTCTCAGGGCAACACCGAATGAACACTATGTACAGCTAAAACCAGCCCTCAAGTTTCCCCGAGGTGGCGCCGCAAGTGGCTCTGTTTTGGACCAGCACTTAGACAAGCACTGGCCCGGGGGGGGGGGGTTAAAATAAAGATGACCCTCAGGATGCGCGACTCCCAAGGGAAAAGGCTAGGTGGTGAATGGTAAAACCAAGGTTGGGCCTTGCTGGAGGAGTTTTATTCAAGGCGAACTGTCAAGGGGTTCCCATTATAACCCAACCGCGTAAGGAACGCAAAATCCGGGAACATAACACCGATATGACGGAAACTAGGGCGGCAAGAGTGGAACAAAACACCAGGCATAAGGCCGAGCCTTCCACCCTTTACCAAGTATATAGATGCATTAATTAAATAAGACATATTGTGATATCCCAACAAGTAAACAATGTTCCAACAAGGAACGATCTCCATGTTCCAACAAGGAACAAACTTCAATCTTCACCTGCAACTAACAACGCTATAAGAGGGGCTGAGCAAAGCGGTGACATAGCCAATCAACGGTTTGCTAGGACAAGGTGGGTTAGAGGCTTGGTTCAATAATATAGGGGGCATGAAAAGCACGTGGTAGGTATCGCAGCATAGGCATAGCAAAAGAGCGAGCATCTACCAAAGCAAAGATAGAAGTGATTTCGAGGGTATGGTCATCTTGCCTGAAATCCCGCAAGGAAGAAGAATGAGTCCATGAAAAAGACAAATGGACGAAGTCGAACGGATCCTCACAAATGTGACATTATCGGAACTAATCCGAAGAAGCAACACCGGAAAGAAGCAAACAACATGGTAAACAACCATCACATAAACATGGCATGATGCACAATCAAGTATGATGCATGTCCGGTTTAAAGAGGCATGGCATGGCAAAGTGCACAAACAAACCCTACAAATTAAGTGGAGCTCAACATGCAACTCCGTTGCATATTGACGAAACACCACATCAATTATTTAGTTCTTTCTCGTTTAGGTACATAACAATATTAAATGTTGATTAACGTGGCAAGAGGTGAGGCATAACAAAACTACACCATCTAAACAATTTAAATGGGGCCGGATATAACAAATAACGAATCCGGTAGATCCCCATATGCCTTAGTAATTTAATGCAACAACAATTTAAACATTTTAATTGTTGTTATCATGATGCGGATGACATGAGCAAGTTTTATGCAATTTTTATTAAAAGTTGTCAAGAGCATTACGAAGCATTTGTCATCGTGGCGGAAAGAAAAGGGGTGCCACGACAACGATAACGAAAACGGTGCCACTGCAACGTTCCGGTTCCGGTAACTCGATTGAGATACCGATGCAAAGGAGAAGTGTGCGGATGCGTGCAAAAGATCGTGGGGCACTCCCGGATATCGGGTGCCCCATGAGTCGACGACGGTGACAAGGCAAAAGAGGGGCAACGTGCACCGACAATTCAGGCACGGCGCAAGCTCGAGCATCTCATACATCACACATGCATTCGTTCATGGGCGGATGTCTCGGGGTTATACCTTCGAAGCGTGCGTTATCGGAGGGGTTCGAGTTTGATGCGGTGTAGGGGAAGTAGACGTTCTCGGGACGTTCGTAGTGGAAGTAGTCGTTCTCGCATGCTCTAGGGTTGAGGGTAGAGGTCCTCATGATCTCGACGACGGTAGTGGTACATGTAGGCGGTAGACGAACTTGACTATTCCGTTACCCGGTTCTTCGGAGATGGAAGTAGTCGTACACGTTTGTTCGGAGAGGTACTTGATGACTCCAACGTCTTCGGGGCAACGGTAGTGGTACACATGAAGGTAGTCGGACTTGATTGATCCGAGGGCTCCGGACATCGTGGTACTTGTCGAACCGGGTCTTGAGACATACTAGGCATCGGTGCCTTCAAGGAACTCGGCGTGTCCAAAACATAGCAAAACAAAGTCCCAGTTGCGGTCGTGTGAACGTTCAGTGGAGACGAACTTGCAGGTCTTGCCGAACTAAAGGGTACTTGGTGTTTTGCAATCCGATATCCAGGTACAAACATGTAGTCGTTCTCCGCGACTCCGCGTAGTTGTTCACATCTTCGTGTTGTAGTCGAAACAAGTTCATACTTGGGTTTCCTGGAACTTGGCGGGCATGAGGTGCAGGAGAGGAAATCGGGAGGCGACACTGGACGACAGAGATGACACGGGCTCCTGCTCCTGCGAGACTTCAGCCAGTGGCGAAACAGCTCCGGCTAAGCACGAGGAGGGGAAGCAGAGCAGGCAGCAAGTAGCTACGATGGGGCAGCAGCCGACAACAGCTCTGGTGGCCAGCGTGGTTGAGGACGGAGGCGAAGAAGCAAGGCTCGCGAGCAGAGGATGCAGGGTCGAGCCGACTCGGGCGCGGAGGCAGGGGATCGGCGACTCGCGCGACGCAGGGGCGACGAGGCTCGCAGCGGAGGTCCGGGACCCGGCGCGACGGAGAAGTACGATGGCTGCAGGCACAGGTGGAGGAGGAGCTATAGGAGAGCGGCCGGAGACGCAGCACTGCTCGCTGGCACGAGGGGAGAGGGGTGACGGGCGTGCGGCTCCAGGGACGGCGTGGCTCGGGGCTCGCGCGCCAAGGCGAGGTGGAGGAGGAGCTGAGGATGGGGATGCCTACGTGATCGCACGCACAGGGCGGCGACGGACCGGAGAGCGGACGACAGAGGCGGAGAGCTTCGAGCTCGGCTGCGTGACGCCATGGAAGACGGCGACGTGGACTTGGGGGGAGTCGACGATGCTTGGTGCGATGCAGGGCCTCGCTACTCCCCCTGGCGAGGCAGGGACGAAGGAGGGAAACAGGGAGGGGCGCTGCGAGCGAGAGAGGGTGAGGGAGAGAGCGAGGGAATCGGGGGGAGAGAGGTGGATCGAGCAGCGCGAGGCTGGCGGCGCGAGGGAAGAAGTGAGGGAGATGGGGTTTAGATGGGATCGGGGCCTAGGGTTAGGAATTAGGTGGGCCTGGCCTTTGGCCGGCGCGTGAGGAAGGGAGGCGCAGGAGGGCAGTGGTGCAGGCCTGGCCAGGGGTGCAGGCCGCCTCTCTTCCTAAATATCTCTCTTTTCCCATTTAAAAAGAAAACAGAAAAGAGAAGGAAAAGAAAGAGAAGGTTGGGGTGGAAACTGGGCATGGGGATAATTTTACTGGACTCGCAAAAATGATCTTGATCCAAGAAAAGTATAAATGGGCATGTACCAAGTTTGGATTGGAACTCGTTTGAATTAAATTCAAATGAGTTCGAATAAGAAGTGGGCGTTATAAAGGTCCCAAAATGTTGAGATTTTTGGTAGACCTCTGGAAAAAGATAAAAGAATTTATGGGAGAAGTTTGAGGAGCAAACTCGAAGCAGAAAAGACATGTGATTATTTGCAAGTGTGTTCATGGATGATTCCGAAAATGGAATATTCAATATAGCTCCCTAATATCGGGAGGATATGTTATAAAGAGAATCATCATGTGAATTCCCTCGGTTTAAATGGACCGAAGATCCATGCAATTTATTTAGTTGATCTGAGATGCAAAGAATAATGACATGATGGCATGATGACATGATGCAAATGCACATGATGCAAAGATGAATGCAATGAACCAAACAAATCACACAATGAAACCCGGAAACCCTGGAAGGCATCTGAAGCTCCGGTCTTTGGGCGTCACAATTTGGAGCGGCGCTTACGCCGCCGCTTTGACCGCTTCTCGAGGGAACAACCCTTCGTTGCGTCCTTCCGTTCCTCGTTGTCGTTTTCTTTGGGCGTGTCCACCATGTAAACATCATATGATGAAGTGGGCGTCCAGTGCCCTGTGAGCAGTGGTTCATGTTCGTCTCCTGCATCATCGTCCACACCGTCGATGTCTTCGAAGTAGAAGTCGAGCATGTCGGTCAAATCGTCGACAGTGGCTACTAAGTGGGTGGTGGGTGGGCAACGAATTTCTTCATCGTCCACATCCCAATCCTGCCGAACATAGTTCGGCTAGGACTCTCCTGACAGGGAGAGAGACCTTAATGAGCTCAGTATGTCGCCGAAGGGCGAGTGCTGAAAGATATCTGCGGAGTTGAACTCCATGATCAGCGCCCAGCCGGATCCGATAGGCACGGGCACAGGCGGTTCGGAGTCCGTGGCCGGGGAAGAATTCGACAGTTTGGCGCCACGACTCTCGTGAAGGGTAAGGTCGATACTTGGCTCGACCGCCGATGAAGATGCGGCCTCCGTGGCAGGGTCTATCCACCCGTCCCTGGATGGTGCAATTGGCTCCGAATTGAAGGTCGAAGTGGTCGCCGGTGCGATCTCCCGAACACTATCCGATGGTAGAGCTAAATCATGCTCATCGTGACCATGTGGCGCACTCGGTAAGGGCTCGAATCCGTTGAAGATCAAGTCTCCGTGGATGTCGGCTGTGTAGTTTAAGTTTCCAAATCTGACCTGATAGCCAGGGGCGTAGCTCTCTATCTGCTCCAGATGGCCAAGCGAGTTTGCCCGCAGCGCAGAGCCGCCGAATACAGAGATCTGTTCGGGGAGAAAAGTCTCACCCTGGACTGCATCGTTATCGATGATTGAAGGATCCATCAAGCCTAATGATGACGACACAGAGGAACTCTCAATGAAAGCACCAATGTCGGTGTCAAAACCGGCGGATCTCAGGTAGGTTGTCCTGAACTATGCGTCTAAGGCGGATGGTAACAGGAGGCAGGGGACATGATGTTTTACCCAGGTTCGGGCCCTCTTGATGGAGGTAAAACCCTACGTCCTGCTTGATTATTCTTGATAATATGAGTAGTACAAGAGTAGATCTACCACGAGATCAGAGAGGCTAAACCCTAGAAGCTAGCCTATGGTATGATTGTATGTTGTCCTACGGACTAAAACCCTCCGGTTTATATAGACACTGGAGGAGGCTAGGGTTACACAAGGTCGTTTACAAAGGAGGAGATATGTATATCCGTATTGCCTAGCTTGCCTTCCACGCCAAGTAGAGTCCCATCCAGACACGGGATGAAGTCTTCAATCTCGTATCTTCATAGTCCAACAGTCCGGCCAAAGGATATAGTCCGGCTGTCCGGAGACCCCCTAATCCAGGACTCCCTCAACGATCTTTATCGGTCAAACCACATAACAACATACGTTATTCCCTTTGTCATTGGTATGTTACTTGCCCGAGATTCGATCATCGGTATCATCATACCTAGTTCAATCTCATTACCGGCAAGTCTCTGTACTCGTTCTGTAATGCATCATCCCGCAACTAACTCATTAGTTACATTGCTTGCAAGGCTTATAGTGATGTGCATTACTGAGAGGGCCTAGAGATACCTCTCCGATACAGAGAGTGACAAACCTTAACCTCGATCTATGCCAACTCAACAAACACCTTTGGAGATACCTGTAGAACATCTTTATAATCACCCAGTTACGTTGTGACATTTGATCGCACACAAGGTGTGCTTCCGGTATTCAGGAGTTGCATAATCTCATAGTCAGAGGAATATGTATAAGTCATGAAGAAAGCAATAGCAATAAAACTAAATGATCAAAATGCTAAGCTAACAGATGGGTCTTGTCCATCACATCATTCTCTAATATGTGATCTCGTTCATCAAATGACAACACATGTCCATGGTGAGGAAACTTAACCATCTTTGATTAACGAGCTAGTCAAGTAGAGGCATACTAGGGACACTCTGTTTGTCTATGTATTCACACATGTACTAAGTTTCCGGTTAATACAATTCTAGCAAACATTTATCATGATATAAGGAAATATAAATAACATCTTTATTATTGCCTCTAGGGCATATTTCCTTCAGTCTCCCACTTGCACTAGAGTCAATAATCTTGATTACATATTAATGATTCTAACACCCATGGAGTCTTGGTGCTGATCATGTTTTGCTCATAGAAGAGACTTAGTCAACGGGTCTGCAACATTTAGATCCGTATGTATTTTGCAAATCTCTATGTCTCTCTCCTTGACTTGATCGCGGATGGAATTGAAGCGTCTCTTGATGTGTTTGGTTCTCTTGTGAAATCTGGATTCCTTTGCCAAGGCAATTGCTCTAGTATTGTCACAAAAGAATTTCATTGGACCCGATGCACTAGGTATTACACCTAGATCAGATATGAACTGCTTCATCCAGACTACTTCATCTGCTGCTTCTGAAGTAGCTCTGTACTCCGCTTCACACATAGATCCCACCACGACGCTCTGCTTGGAACTGCACCAACTGACAGCTGCGCCATTCAATATAAATACATATCCGGTTTGTGACGTAGAGTCATCCGGATCAGTGTCAAAGCTTGCATCGATGTAACCATTTACGTCAAGCTCTTTGTCACCTCCATAAACGAGAAACATATCCTTAGTCCTTTTCAGGTATTTCAGGATGTTCTTGACCGCTGTCTAGTGATCCACTCCTGGATTACTTTGGTACCTCTGTGCAGAACTAATAGCAAGGCACACATTAGGTCTGGTACACAACATTGCATACATGATAGAACTAATGGCTGAGGCATAGGGAATGACTTTAATTTTCTCTCTATCTTCTGCAGTGGTCGGGCATTGAGTCTGAGTCAACTTCACACCTTGTAACACAGGCAAGAACCCTTTCTTTGACTGATCCATTTTGAACTTCTTCAAAACTTTGTCAAGGTATGTGCTTTGTGAAAGTCAAATTAAGCATCTTGATCTATCTCTATAGAACTTGATGCCCAATATATAAGTAGCTTCACCGAGGTCTTTCATTGAAAAATTCTTACTCAAGTATCCTTTTATGCTATCCAGAAATTCTGTATTATTTCCAATCAACAATATGTCATCCACATATAATATTAGAAATGCTATAGAGCTCCCACTCACTTTCTTACAAATACATGCTTCTCCAAAAGTCTGTATGAAACCATATGCTTTGATCACACTATCAAAACATATATTCCAACTCCGAGAGGCTTGCACCAGTCCATAAATGGATCGCTGGAGCTTTCACACTTTGTTAGGACCTTTAGGATCGACAAAACCTTCTATTTGCATCATGTAAAGCTCTTATTTAAGATATTCATTAAGGAATGCACTTTTGACATCCATTTGCCAAATTTCTTAATTGTGAAATGCGGCAATTGCTAACATGATTCGGACAGACTTAAGCATCGCTACGGCTGAGAAGGTCTCATCATAGTCAACTCCTTGAACTTGTCGAAAACCTTTCGCAACAAGTCGAGCTTTGTAGACAATAACATTACCGTCAGCATCAGTCTTCTTCTTGAAGATCCATTTATTCTCTGTGCTTGCTGATCGTCGGGCAAGTCAACCAAAGTCCACACTTTGTTCTCATACATGGATCCCTTCTCAGATTTCATGGCTTCAATCCATTTCGCGGAATCTGGGCTCATCATCACTTCCTCATAGTTCATAGGTTCATCATGATTAAGTAACATGACCTCCAGAACATGATTACCGTACCACTCTGGTGCGGATCGTACTCTGGTTAACCTACGAGGTTCGGTAGTAACTTGATCTAAAGTTTCATGATCATCATCATAGCTTCCTGAACCTGATAAGATTCGATGTCTTTGTGCTCACTGTGCTAGTCCCTGGATCAACTCGCTAGCACACACAGTACTTATGAATATCAAATAACAAGTGCATCATTTACTATAACGTATGATCTAGAATTCATAAAGTATTACAAACTGAGTAGCACATAGCTAACTTTATTCAATAATAACAGCGGAAAGGTAGCATAATAAACGCTGAGTCCATCAATGCCCACTGGAGAACATGTTGAGTGAAGACTCGCGACCCTAGTGTGTTTCACTGATCATCTGAAAATCCTGCGACATAATAAGTTGCAGCCACAAAGGGTCAATACATTGAATGTATTGGCAAATCACACAATATCAATACTAGGGAAGACCCTAGTAGTAGCGCGGGTTTTCAGGCTATCAGCAGCACAGGCAGCCGCGCTACCAATAAGGTGCTACAGCTAACTATTAGTAGTAGCGCGGTCTGTACTCGCGCTGCTACTATTGAATGTATCAGCAGCGCTTTTCCGGAACGAGCTGCTATTAGGTAGCTGTAGCGATTTCGTAGCCCCGCGCTACTGCTATATCTTTCACCAATTCCACCCTGTTTCAGCTCCAATAAACTTCAATTTCCAGATACTAGGTACTACAAGATATCAATTTCATAAAGCATTATAGGTACTAGGTAGTATTCCCTTGGTTCCAAATTCCTCATCGTGGTTTTAGTTCAAATTTGAACTAAAACCACGACGAGTAATTTGGAACAGAGGGAGTACTAGATAACAATTTCATATATACTCGACATGCATCCTCAAGCAATACTAGGTGATATCGACTGATGATCATCATATGTAGTTCTAGATGATATCGACGACGATCATCATATGTAGTTCTACATGATATCGACGACAATCATCATATGTAGTTCTAGATGATATAGCCACACACACATATGTAGTTCTAGATGATATCGATGACGATCATCATCCTCAAGCCTGGGCGGTGGGTGTTCCTGATAGTAATTAGGATGGCCTGTCCAACACGAAGATTCTTGCCAACGAGGAATCTCTTCCACCCAACCGAGTTTAAGTGTGTGCGACCGTCTGTGTCCATGTGGTAAGTACAGGTGGCGACGGAGCCCCTTGCAGTAAGGTGTAGTCCAGCTGAGCCTTCTTCATCAGGCTCGATACCACAACTCATAGATAGGTTCTTTGGCAATTTCTGAATAAGAAAAACATATCAATTAATAAATAGCCTTGCACATACTCTTGCAAATATATTTCTATTAAGTCTAGATTTCTACACTATCAAAAGACATAGTACTACGCATTTGTACTAATTAATCATGAATTCTACTAATAAGCATGTGATCAGACTTTACACTAAAGCATATCATCGACTAGACTCCACAAAGCATATCATTGGACTCTACACTAAGCATATCATCGGATTTACTAAGCATATCATCGGACAATTTGCATTTGTAAGTATAACAATAAAGCATATATATATCATCAAATTACTACAGTCAGTATAACATACCATTTCACGCCGATCGACCATGGTACTTGTCAGGCGGGTCACGAATGGCACTCTGACAAAGTCATCACGTGGTGGAATTATGTCCCATAGGTTGCACACCTCCTCCTCGCACCACCTCATTCTTTGAGCTACGATGGCTTCATGAAGTGGGTTCTCATCATCTACATCGAGTGGGTCCTCATTATCTTGATCATCTTCGTCATCTTCATCACCTTCGTCATCTTCATCATCTTCTTCATTTTCATCATCTTCCACCAGGTTGAGATAAATGACAGCCAGCTTGGGTCTTTCCGCTCTGAAGGAGAAGCTGATCAACTAACCACCAGTAAGACGCATGTGGGAGAGGAAACGGGCCCATCCATCTCCTCCAATCTGTGACATATTGCGTCCTTTATAGACCTCCATAGTGTACGGCCCCCCAGGAGCCTCAAATGTCACAGTGTCTCCTGTCAGCTTGTTGAATTTCAACCTCACATTGCATGGAACGATCTATGTAAAAAAAGCAAAATGACACAATGAAGTAATGCCAACACTAAAAATAAAATAGTTGTTACATTTCATCTAATTTCTTACCGCCGCATGATGAAAACTCGGCTGGAAGTAGATGCCGAATAGCTTGCCAGTTGCAAGGCTGCTGGCGCACCTTGACTTGCATAGTCGACATAGTGGTGGTGGTGGTGGCGCCATTTTCCTAAAGCAATATGAGCAAAGGATTAACGATCCACTAGACAGGAAAGAAAAACAGTAGCATGTGATATTTTTGGTTCTTCCGTGAGAAGCAATTTGATGGACAATTGTAATCCGAAGATCTAGTAACATATTGCCTAATATCTACCAAATAAGGATACCACCTACCAAGACATTTCATCCAATTTGGCCCCTATTGCCTAAGATAATTGATTAAAAAAACAAGTGGCAAATTTAACTAAATTGGCACCTACATTTTGCCAAAAAATAACTTATTACAAAAAAACAAAAGCATCTACCTATCCATGTACAGAAAAAATAAAAATAAAATGGTGCATACTAAATCAACTAAATCAACTAGCCTAATAAATCCACTAGCATACTAAATCAACTAAATCAAAATGTTCTAAATCAACTAGCCTACTAAATCTACTAAATCAACTAGCCTACTAAATCAGCTAAATCAAAATGTTCTAAATCAACTAAATCAACTAGCCTACTAAATCAAAATGTTCTAAATCAACTAAATCAACTAGCCTACTAAATCAACTAAATCATATCAACGAAATCAAAATGTTGCATATGAACTAGCCTAGTAAATCAAAATGTAGCAGGGAGGAGGGAAAAGGAGGGGCGACTCGAGGAGGGAGAAGGAGCAGCAACTCGAGGAGGGAGAAGGTGGGGTGACTCGAGGAGGGGCCGGCCGGCGGCGAGTCGAGGGAGGACGGAGGAGGAGGGCGGTACCGAGTCCAACAAGGAGGAGTTGATGGTGGCACAGAGGGACGAGGGGTAGGCGACGACGGCTGGCAGGGGCGACGGCGGCCGGCGGGGGAGGACCGACGCGCGCGCGGGGGGGGGGGGGGTTGAGGGGGAGTGAGTGTGAGTGTGAGGGTGGATTGGATAGAGGATAGCGTGGGGGGGTGGGAGATAGCTAGTTTTAGCAGTAGCGCTCTAAAGGCAAAGGCGCTACTGCTAAACTACCTAGTAGTAGCGCGGTCCGAGTTAATGCGCTGCTGCTAGAACTAGCTTCGCGACGGGGTCGTGGGAATTATAGCAGTAGCATGGCTTAGAGGAGGCGCGCTACTGCTACGTTTATTTCAGCAGCGTGTACTGCCGGAGTGCACTACTGCTACATTGCAGCAGCGCCTTAATTTAAAACTTGCTGCTGGTAAGATCCTGTGTATAAGCTTTACCCTACTAGTGTATGATATAGCAAACCTACATCCACAAAGCAATGTATGACAAACAAAACACACAAGTTAGTTTGGAGAAGAATGTCTTCACCTACCTCCACTACCTAAACTCACAACCGTCTCTAATTTACTCACACAAGATAACCCAAAGATTCAAAATAAACATGACAAGAACTTCAGAAGCATCTCAAGTGTGCTCTGTCAGTGGCGCATTCTCTAGGAACAATAGAGCACTCTGCCAAGGACGCATCCACCTGATTTAAGTTCCAAAAACTATACCTCGCCTCAAGTGCTCTCTGTCAATGGCGCATTCTCTAGGGACAATAGAGCGCTCTGCTAGTGACGCATTCACATGGCTAATAATCCCGAACCTACAGCTATAAACACTCACCACTTTCATGGATCACTCGACACATACCCACGTCTACCATAGCAAGTTGATCACACCATCACATAACACAATCAATACCAAAACATGATGACACGGGATACACATATCAGGCCAAACATATATCATAGCATAAAACCACACATGCATAGCAGAATACAGGATGAGAAAAATCAAAAGTGCAAACTTGCCTTGAACGCTGTTGAATTACTCTAATGCTTAATTTTGATCCGCTTCACACTCTGGACAATCTATACGATTAACGAAGGCACCGATAAAAAAATTGTACTCACGTAACACCATAATAAAGTCAACATAAAGGAATTCAAAAAAAAATTAATTATTATAACATATCATTAGGTATCTATTAACTACATGCTAGTAGGATCACAACGCAAAAAGAATCAACTGATTTGGATCAACGGTTTAAAAGATATGGCCTCCGGAAGTTTGAATTCAAATTTTAAAAAATTCAAATTATAATAGTTCAAAAATGTGAAATTTTGGTTCTATAATATTCTCCTGGTCACTACGAGTACACATGAAAAAGAATCGGTGAATTTGGACATACTGATCTCAAGATATACCTAAATAAACATTTGATATGGAATCTGCCAAAATAAATTGGGTCAAAATAGATTTCTTTGAAGAACTGCTGCAGCTGTGGATCTGCCACGTGGCAAGGTGTGAGTGGCCGTAGGGTGTTTGCTACTAGTCTTAAGCAAAGAATGGTCCCTATTTAGAGGAAAACGGTTCGGCTTTAAGAAAAACAAAAGATCTAATCTTGGCCCTCGGAGAGAGATCGGACGGTGCGTGTTGACTCACTGGAGAACAGAGCAACGTGGTCACCGGAGTTGAGGAAGATGACGGCGCGAGCGGCTCCAGGTTGTTTCCGGCGGCCATTCCGGTCGCCCTTCGAGTCAGTGAAGGGGGCGGAGAGGTATTGAACGACGAGGGGGTCGAGGTGGTCTTGGTGATCGTCAGGGACGTTGGGTTGAAGCAGGTCGAAGCGGGGCGTCCGTTGTTGGTGGCGGCGGTGATCTTCGGGTAGGGGTTGCGGGTGTCGTCTTGGTGCTCCCCTTCCTGCTTTAGAAGGGAAGGGACGGATAGGAGACCAAGGGGAAGAGGACAGAGGGGAGGAGAGGTGCAGAGACCCTCTCACGGCGGCGAAATAGACCGGCGGAAGGAGCTTCGGGCGGCGGACTCTGGCGAGATCGGGGCGGCTCTGTAGGGCATGGGAGACGGCGATTTTGGTGAAAACGGACTAGAAGGAGGTGTGGAATATTTATGGAGTAGTTCCCGTGCGGTAGGATCAAGAGATCGATCGAATATGGATCGGGAAGTTCTCCAGGAAGAACATGGGATACATGCGAGATTTCGTCCTGAGGATGGAGATGACTTGGCGGGCCACATGTGTCAGCGGGTGAGAGGAGAAGTAAAAGAAAGAAAACAAAAAGAACTTGGTGGGCTGCCCGCGGAGTGGAAATGGGCCGACGCACTTTGAGGAAGCGATGATGAGCCGGTGCACTATGAGAACTGGCATTCGGGATGTTACACTTCAAGCCATTTTGCGTAATCTGGGCTCATCATCGCTTCCTCATAGTTCGTAGGTTCATCATGGTCAAGTAACATGACCTCCATAACAGGATCACCGTACCACTCTGGTGCGGATCGTACTCTAGTTGACCTACGAGATTCAGTAGTAACTTGATCTGAAGTTTCATGATCATCATCATTAGCTTACTCACTATCAGTGTAGAAATCAGTGGAACCGATTTCTTTGATGAACTACTTTCCAATTCAGGAGAAGGTACATTTACCTCATCAAGTTCTATTTTCCTCCCACTCACTTCTTTCAAGAGAAACTCCTTCTCAAGAAAGGATCCATTCTTAGCAACGAATATCCTGCCTTCGGGTTTGTGATAGAAGGTGTACCCAATAATCTCCTTTGGGTATCCTATGAAGACACATTTCTCCAATTTGGGTTCGAGTTTATCAGGTTGAAGCTTTTTCACATAAGCATCGCAGCCCCAAACTTTAAGAAACGACAGCTTAGGTTTCTTGCTAAACCACGGTTCTTATAGTGTCGCCTCAACGGATTTAGATGGTGCCCTATTTAACGTGAATGCAGTCGTCTCTAAAGCATAACCCCAAAACGATAGCGGTAAATCGGTAAGAGACATCATAGATCACACCATATCTAATAAAGTATGGTTACGACGTTCGGACACACCATTACGCTGTGGTGTTCCAGGTGGCGTGAGTTATGAAACTATTCCACATTATTTCAAATGAAGGCCAAACTCATAACTCAAATATGTACCTGCACGATCAGATCGAAGAAACTTTATTTTCTTATTACGATGATTTTCCACTTCACTCTGAAATTCTTTGAACTTTTCAAATGTTTCAGACTAATGTTTCATTAAGTAGATATACCCATATCTGCTCAAATCATTTTGTGAAGGTGAGAAAATAACGATACCCGCCGCGAGCCTCAACACTCATTGGACCGCATACATCATTATGTATTATTTCCAATAAGTCAGTTGCTCACTCCATTGTTCCGGAGAACGGAGTCTTAGTCATCTTGCCCATGAGGCATGGTTCGTAAGCATCAAGTGATTCCAAAATCCCATCACCATGGAGTTTGTTCATGCGCTTTGCACCAATATGACCTAAACAGCAGTGCCACAAATAAGTTGCACTATCATTATTAACTTTGCATCTTTTGTCTTTAATATTATGAATATGTGTGTCACTACAATCGATTGAAGAAAAATAGACCACTCATCAAGGTACATTACCATAAAAGATATTACACATATAAATAGAACAACCATTATTTTGTGATTTAAATGAATAACCGTCTCGCATCAAACAAGAGCCAGATATAATGTTCATGCTCAACGCTGGCACGAAATAGCAATTATTCAGGTCTAAAACTAATCCCGGCGGTAGATGTAGAGTTAGCATGCCGACGGCGATCACATCAACCATGGAACCATTTCCCACGCGCATCGTCACCTCGTCCTTAGCCAATCTTCATTTAATCTGCAGCCCCTGTTTCAAGTTGCAAATATGAGCAACAGAACCAGTATCAAATACCCAGGCGCTACTACGAGAATTAGTAAGGAACACATCAATAACATGTATATCAAATATACCTTTCACTTTGCCATCCTTCTTATTCGTCAAATACATGGGGCAGTTCTGCTTCCAGTGACCAGTCCCTTTGCAGTAGAAGCACTCAGTCTCAGGCTTAGGTCTAGACTTAGGTTTCTTCCCTTGAGTAGCAGCTTGCTTGCTGTTCTTCTTGAAGTTCCCCTTCTTCCCTTTGCCCTTTTTCTTGAAACTAGTGGTCTTGTTAACCATCAACACTTGATGCTCCTTCTTGATTTCTACCTCCGCAGCCTTTAGCATCATGAAGAGCTCAGGAATTGTCTTTTCCATCCCTTGCATATTATAGTTCATCATGAAGCCTTTATAGCTTGGTGGTAGTTATTGAAGAACTCTATCAGTCACACTATCATCAGGGAGATTAACTCCCAGCCGAGTCAAGTGTTTGTAGTACCTAGACATTCTGAGTATGTGTTCACTGAGAGAACTATTCTCCTCCATTTTGCAGCTATAGAACTTCTCGGAGACTTCATATCTCTGAACTCGGGCATTTGCTTGAAATATTAAGTTCAACTCCTGGAACATCTCATATGCTCCATGGCGCTCAAAATGTCTTTGAAGTCCCAATTCCAAGCCGTAAAGCATGGCACACTGAACTATCGAGTGGTCATCAGCTTTGCTCTGCCAGACGTTCATAACGTCTGGAGTTCCTCCTATAGCAGGTCTTGCACCTAGCGGAGCTTTTAGGAAGTAATTCTTTTGTGCAGCAATGAGGACAATCCTCAAGTTATGGACCCAATACATGTAGTTTCTACCATCATCTTTCAACTTAGCTTTCTCTAGGAATGCATTAAAATTAAAGGGAACGGTAGGACGGGCCATAGATCTACAACAACATAGACATGCAAAAACTATGAGGTACTAAGTTCATGTTAAATTAAAGTTCAATTAATCATATTACTTAAGAACTCCCACTTAGATAGACATCCCTCTAGTCATCTAAATCATCACGTGATCCATATCAACTAAAACATGTCCGATCATCACGTGAGATGGAGTAGTTTTAAATGGTGAACATCTCTATGTTGATCATATCTACTATATGATTCATGTTTGACCTTTCGGTCTCAGTGTTTCGAGGCCTTATCTGCATATGCTAGGCTCGTCAAGTTTAACCCGAGTATTCTAAATGTGCAAAACTGGCTTGCATCCATTGTATGTGAACATAGAGCATATCACATCCGATCATCACGTGGTGTCTTGGCACGACAAACTGTAGCAATGGTGCATACTCAGGGAGAACACTTATACCTTGAAATTTAGTGAGGGATCATCTTATAATGCTACCGCCATACTAAGAAAAATAAGATGCATAAAGGATAAACATCACATGCAATCAAAATATGTGACATGATATGGCCATCATCATCTTGTGCCTTTTATCTCCATCTCCAAAGCACCGTCACGATCTCCATTGTCACCGGCTAGACACCTTGATCTCCATCGTAGCATCGTTGTCGTCTCGCCAACTATTGCTTCTACGACTATCCCTACCTCTTAGTGATAAAGTAAAGCAATTACATGGCGATTGCATTTCATACAAGAAAGCGACAACCATAAGGCTCCTGCCAGTTGCCGATAAATTTTACAAAACATGATCATCTCATACAACAATTTATATCTCATCACGTCTTGACCATATGACATCATAACATGCCCTACAAAAACAAGTTAGACGTCCTCTACTTTGTTGTTGCAAGTTTTACGTGTCTGCTATGGACTTGTAGCAAGAACCATTCTTACCTACGCATCGAAACCACAATGATTTTTCGTCAAGTGTGCTATTTTAACCTTCAACAAGGACCGGTCGTAGTCAAAATCGATTCAACTAAAGTTGGAGAAATCCACACACCCGCTAGCCAACTGTGTGTGAAGCATATCGGTAGAACTAGTCTCATAAACGCGGTCATATAAAGTTGGTCCAGGCCATTTCAACCAACAATACAGTTGAATCAAAGTAAGACGTTGGTGGTAAGTAGTATGACTATTATCGCCCACAACTCTTTATGTTGTACTCATGCATATATCATCTACGCATAAACCTGGCTCTGATAACACCATTGGGGAACGTAGTAATTCAAAAAAATTCCTACGATCACGCAAGATCTATTTAGGAGATGCATAGCAATGAGACGGGAGAGTGTGTCCATGTACCCCCGTAGGCCGAAAGCGGAAGTGCTATGCAACGCAGTTGATGTATTCGAACGACTTCATGATCCGACCGATCCAAGTACAAACATACGACACCTCTGTGTTCAGCACACGTTCAGCTCGATGACGTCCCTCGAGCTCTCGATCCAATAGAGGGTCGAGGGAGAGTTCCATGAGCACGACGGTGTGGCAACGGTGTTGGTGATGTGATCTGTGTACGTAGGGCTTCGCCTAAGTACTACGACAATATGACCGAGGTGATAAACTGTGGAGGGGGCACCACACATGGCTAAAGAACAATTGATATGCCTTTGGGGTGCCCCCTAGCCACGTATATTAAGGAGGGGGAGGAGGAGACCGGCGGCCAAGGAGGCCGTGCCAAGGGGGGAGTCCAACTAGGATTCCCAATCCTAGTTGGATTCCCTTTCCTATTCCAATAAGGGGAAGGAGGGAAGGAGAGGGAGAGGGAAAGGAAAGAGGGGGCTGCGCCCCCCTAGTCCAATTCAGACTGCCTTGGGGGGCACCTTGTGGCCTGCCCTCTCCTACTCCCTTATGGCCCATTAAGGCCCATAACTTCCCCAGGGGGTTTCAGTGACCCCTCAGTTCCCCAATAAATATCCGAAACGTCCCGAAACCTTTCTGGTGTCTGAACACCTTCGTCCAATATATCAAGCTTTACCTATTGACCATTCCGAGACTCCTCGTCGTGTCCTTGATATCATCCGTGACTCCGAACAAGCTTAGGTCACCAAAACACATAACTCATAATACAAATCGTCATCAAATGTTAAGCATGCGGACCCTACGGGTTCGAGAACTATGTAGACATGACCGAGACACATCTCCGGTCAATAACGAATAGCGGAACCTGGATGCTCATATTGGCTCCTACATATTCTACTAAGATCTTTATCCGTCAAACCGCATAACAACATACGTTATTCCCTTTGTCATCGATATGTTACTTGCCCGAGATCCGATCATCGGTATCATCATACCTAGTTCAATCTCGTTATCAGGAAGTCTCTTTACTTGTTCTGTAATGCATGATCCCACAACTAACTCATTCATTACATTGCTTGCAAGGCTTATAGTGATGTGCATTACCGAGAGGGCCTAGAGATACCTCTCCGATACACGGAGTGAAAAATCCTAATCTCTATCTGTGCCAACTCAACAAACACCTTCGGAGACACCTATAGAGCATCTTTATAATCACCCAGTTATGTTGTGACGTTTGATAGCATACAAGGTGTTCTTCCGGTATTCGGGAGTTGCATAATCTCATAGTCAGAGGAATATGTATAAGTCATGAAGAAAGCAATAGCAATAAAACTAAACGATCATAATGCTAAGCTAACGGATGGGTCTTGTCCATCACATCATTCTCTAATGATGTGATCTCCTTCATCAAATGACAACACACGTCTATGGTTAGGAAACTTAACCATCTTTGATTAACGAACTAGTCAAGTAGAGGCATACTAGGGACACTTTGTTTGTCTATGTATTCACACATGTACTAAGTTTCCGGTTAATACAATTCTAGCATGAATAATAAACATTTATCATGCTATAAGGTAATATAAATAACAACTTTATTATTGCCACTAGGGCATATTTCCTTCAAAGACTGTATCTCCAACATCCTAGCTAGCTTCACAGGGTCGCCGTCTGCGATCCTCATGTATCGGTTGTACTCCTCCAACGATCTACTTCTCCATAGCAACTTCGCTCGCCTGCGGTGGTTTTTGATTAGAAGAGGAGAGGAGCAGCCCTGGTTTTGGATTAGAACGGGAGAGGAGCGGCGCTGGTTTTGGATTGCAACAATAGAGGAGGAGTGGTGATTTCGAAATGGAAGAGGAGAGGAGTGGCGCTAGATTTAGATTGGAATAGGAGAGGAGTGGAGGTGGTTTAAGACGAGAGGGGCGGCGCTGGTCTTGGAAGCATTTTTTTTGTTTTCCGTATTTTGGGTCAAAGTTTGACCACGTACTGTATTTGACAAGCAAGATGTGAATGCATGTCACCAAAAATTGTATTGTTTGGTTCATATCTGAACGTACTTTCAAATTATGTTATTTTTGCAACGTATACCATATATTTTATTTGTGAAAATCATGCTCAAATATGAACCAGAATAAAAGGGAACTAGTTAATGTGGGGTCGCTTTCTTAATTGAAGGTTAAATTGATTTTGATTTTGATCTAGTCATAGCGCCGGCCCTCTCGTCCAATCCTAAATCGTCGCTGTATGCTCCTCTCCCTCTTCTCCATTGCACAACCACATCCTCTCCTCTCCATCATCTCCATTCCAAAACCACCGTCTCACCTCTCCCTCTTCTCCATTGCAAAACCACCCCTCTCTTCTCCATCATCTCAATTGCAAAAACAAAGTCTCACCTCTCCCTCTTCTCCAATGCGAGACCACCGTCTTGCCTCTCCCTCTTCTCCATTGCAAAACCACCCCTCTCCTCTCCATCTTCGCCATTGCAAAACCACCGTCTTGCCTCTCCCTCTTCTCCATTGCAGGACCACCGTCTCTCATCCCATCTTCCAAAGCTAGCATCGGACCTCTCAGAAGGACATCTATGGAGAGGATACAACAATGAATTGGGTAGATCGCCGATGGCGAGCAGGCGTAGTTAGGCAGGTTGAAGGAGATCCTTACTTGGTTTGACAATAGGTGGGAGATTTCAAGGACGGTGAGGGCCATCTGGCAATGTATGCGAAAGAAAGAGACGACGGCGATGTACTCCTCGGCGGTAGTCACGCCGCAATACTTCGAGTTCATCGAGTATTTCCTCTGGGCGATGGAGCATACAGATTCGCCTGAGGCGAAAGTCAGGTGGAGATGGTGGGCGTACAGATCGAAGGTCGCGCATCCATAGGATAACATATCGATCGAGTACGGTGTGCCGTTCGTGAGGGTGCAGACCAAGCCACAGCCACATGAGTATTTGTTCTCCCACCATAAGAGGAGGCCAGATGGCGGGACGTCGCTTCCCCATTGTTCTCCATGGTTCCCTCGACACTTGCCTCATTTCAACGATGGCGGTAGGGTCTAAGGTAAGCTTCACACTAACCTAGTCTTCCATCTGCTCATGCTTACAATCAGTGTGACGACTAGTGAAAATCATGCGTACAATCAGTCTCTGAGTACTATGCCAATCACCCTAAATAGCTTTGGACCAAAAACAAAGTTGAGACACTGTGCACAATTAAAGAAAAATAGTTTGGTGCTTCTTTCAAAAAAGAGTACTCAAGCTACTAGTACTTGGTTAGATGATTTGATACCGAGAAAGATCCGTCCACAGAGAGCACCACACATCCCACTAGTGTTGGTGGATGCCAATGCTTAGATGGAGCATGGTTGGTGTCGATAATTTTTATTTGGCACACCTCGCGCTATGCATATATGCTGGTTCCATCCTTACATTTGTGCAGTTCCACCAAAATGCAGCTGAATAACCCTATTTACACAGATAATGAAAAATCATGATTACATTATAGTGGCACTAGCTGATGAAACATACACTAATAAATAGAAGAAAATATTTCGATAGTATCATAGTATGTCATGCTGCGAAGGCGATATGGGCCCTGCGACGCCTCATACGGTAGGCCTCATAATGGAAATCGACCCAATTCTCCCTGGTACACCTTCTGCCAGTGATGAACATCAGTGTACATCTGTAGTACAAGGAGGGGCCTTGAGACAATCCAATCTCTATTTTTGTGCAGATCAACTAAAATTAATCACCACAGTTTGTAGAAACACTTAAACATTAACAACGGGTGTAGTTGATGAACAAAGAGAAGAACTTTCTTTATCTACATTGGAAATGCAATGATAGAGAGGACACTCGCTCTATTTTAACTGTATTATTACTTCATTTTATTAGTGTCACTAGGGTCGAGCTGGTGGCAAGCAAGGTGTACCGTGCGTCGCAAGGATGGAGCCTAGGGGTGCTTAGACTGGGATGCTGAAGATGGCTCTTTCAGTCCCTATCTTCTCCCCTGATGTTTCTGTAGTATCATTTGGGTTGTAATACAAACTTGGTCGAGCTAGTGTTGTGTCCCCCTACTAGCCTAGCTTATGTGGCGAACTTGTCTCCTGCTAGTACTCAGTCCATTCTAGTAGTAGTTGCATAGCTGTTCGTTTACACTGAGATGTTGTCAGATAATGGTTCTCTTTGGTTGGGTTTCTTTAATGACTAGCAAGAAGTCCGAGCATTGCACGGAACATCAAGATGCATTTTTCTTATAAAACACTTGTTGTGATTGACCCATGCGGGAGTAATGCCATGTGTAAAAACTAATGATATCTCGAGAAAGAGGGGAGATAAGGTGAGGAGGAGTGGGGCATGGTGGTGAATGGTGGTTGGACTAAGCGGAGGCATAGGGATGGATGACGCCGGCAACGACCACCATGCCAGTTTGTTCCATAGGCTTCCTTTTTTAATTGCTAAACGATGAGGTTGTGGGAGATAAGGATGAAAGAGGGAAGGCCTTGTCTGCAAATGTGGAGAGAGGTGTGGGTATCTTTTAGCTTAATTTTCCGTCAGATATAGATCGGATAGTCTATATTGCAAGATGGCAGGCATACCATCATCACCAACTCGTTTTTTTATAAGAGAAATCGGAGGAAACCCCCTCTTTCGATATATAAAAAAATCAGTGGCACTAGCAGTGCCAAAACATTGCCTCAAATTAATAGTGCCACTAGATTAAGGTGAAAAATAATAATATTACTGCTTTATCATGGTAGTGCCAGAACAGTAGCACAAGAGCAAACTCAACATGCAGGATCTTTGGCAAATGGTCGGGCAAAAAAAGGAACATACCTCGTTGATGGGAACCATATCTGCAGTCAACGTTCTCGTAGAAGGGATGACACCAGTCACCAATATAAATGATTCAATTCATGGGACCTTTTTGTGCAGTTCACCTGAAATGAAGCAATGTCCCATGAGCTAGTAGCTTCTTCTTCATTAGTTACAATAAAATTGAGCAACATCAAGGTTGGTCGTGAAGCTCATGGAATGTTCAACTATAATTTGGATATCATTTGTGCAGTTCAACTAAGATCAAGCGTGAAATGTGTATCTCTGTTTGCACAAAAAGCTGGAAAGGAGAGTGACTAACAAGTGATGAAACATACATCAAATGAAAAGAAGCATGTTCCTCATATGAATGGTGATCCTACAAGGACAGTAGCAATTTATAAAGTAGTAGCATTGCTAGATATTAGTGTTGGCATTAGGATTAACTATGACAACCGTTAAATGCGACATTACTTTAATGGTGCCATTGCTTCATCTTACCAGCAACATTACATTAACATCTACTAAGGAGTTGGTATTTGGGAACGGGAGAGTAGGCTGACCAGGACAGTTGCATTTCTAATGAAAAGAAACAACTTATCTTAATGGGAAATTTAGCAGGACATGAAAAACAGTGACATTGATTCATATTATTGGAGGCATTACATTGAAGACAACATTGGTTTAACGAGTCCTTACTTTTAACAGTGCGACTGCTACATTTTACTAGTGGCATTACATAAGAGGGGCTTGGCGCAACAAACATCAGAACATGATATCTGGGTTGGTCCCATTTTTGTTCGGTATAGCCACCTTATACTTTGTGAGGCTAGCAAATCTAGTGTTGGACATACTCTATTGACTTGCCCCCCCAGTCCCCACTTTCTTTCCTTTTTCAACCAATAGATCGGTTTATATTAAGTTTCTACTACGTTTCCCTTTATTTCCCTATTAGACCAAGAGACCAGTTGGATGGCCAGTCTCTGCTACTTTTCTCCCCCATTATTTCTTCTTTCAACCAAGTCCTAGATTCAGGTAACAAATCTTCCCCCACCCCACCCCCTTTCTTCCCTATTTGAACCAAGTAGTACTAGATTCGACTGCATGAACTAGTTTTACCTCTTAACAGTAAAAATTTAGGTGGCTTTCGAACAGCGATCGATCCTATCTACAAGGGGGCCTGAGAAATAGTAAAAGGTACAAATGCAGCGAGGTCAGGAGTTGGGGAAGTAGAGCAAGGCCGGTTTCGAAGGAAGTTATACCTAAGGGTCACCCGGATGTCGCTAGGTGGGCGGCAGGAGGCCGGATCTGCCCATACTACGACAATGAGGAAGAAGGGGTCGGAGGCCCTCCCAAGCCAGTGTTGTGTGTGAGAGAACGACAAGGCACACTGATCGAGACACACCAGCAGTGGGTAAGAGTCGTCGCCGAGGATGACCGCGTGAACATTGCACCTTCTCACCTTCCCAAGCAGAGAGGATATGGCTGGATCTGTGATCAACGGTGAGCAGAGAGAGAGTGTGGCCACCACTGTCGTGTTTAGCTCTGGAGAGGATGAGACGGTGTGAAGAGAGCAACACTAGCAAGCAAGCGCGGAGGCTCCTGCGTATATAGTGGAGTAGTTTCCTTTTATCTACCGGAGCCTGCTTGACCTCGTCAATGACTGTCGAGAAGTCTTCATGCACGTGCCCTGGAGGCACAATTGTCGTCATTTTGATCTGAAGTAGATGATTAACATATAACACAAAAAATGCCACATAACAAGAAACCATAACTTCACTTCCCCAAGGAGACAACATGAATCCCTACGGACAAACTAGACGAGGATCAAAGCTCAAATTAAAGATAAACTCGTAGAAAAGGAGTCCATCGATAGATGTCCTAATTAACACAGCCGGCTTGATCTATATGGCAGCCGAATAGTCTTTGTGCATGTGCCCCTAATGACCAGCGCGTTGGAGGAACTCAGTTGTCGCTGTTTAACCCTCGCAGTGATCCGAAGCACATGAAACCTAATATTGCGAGATGACAAGAATCCATTTTTTAGATTTCTCATCAGACCTACAGTCCTGTACAACACAGCCTGCACGGTATGTAGACGACAGCCAATCCAGCCGTCTGCTAGAGTCTGGTCACATGCATGGATGAACTGATCTTCCGTGTCATGCAGGGATCATCGAGGCACCGAAGTCTATACAACACTACTCCAGTACTATCGCTCGTCTCTCTTCTATTAATTTAGCCGACTTGGGAGCATGGGGAGTGTGCCTATGGTCGGTTCTCAATTGCATCCCACATGTGTGTGCAAATCCAATATGACGCACATTCCATTTGGAGAACGGCGTGCCAGACCGACCGACCGTCTGGGGAGCAATACGGAAGCGATAGGCGTGATGCATAAATGTGTACCTCCATTTTCTAGAGGCTTTTGTCCATGGCAAAATCCATGGATACAAAATTATATTTAAAAGTCGAGGGCGGGGCTTTTCCCGTGTGGTAAGTGGGGCATTTCCACCTAGTCAGTTCGACAGAGAGACAGGAAGATGAGGAAGTAGGCTACTGCAAACATAGGGTTGTGTGATTTGATGGCGGGTTACTGCTGGACAGGTGGGGCCCTGTGATTTGACTTGCCATAATCATTTTAACTGCGGCGCTATGACCAGTGTGAGTCTCCCGATTCCTGACCACCTCCATGGTATACAGGTGTCAAGTACTGTACTACAAGGCCCTTCCCAGTGCTCGAATGTGTACAGGTGCTAAGGACACCACGTAGGCAGAGAAGTGATGTGCCAAAGCAATTGAATAGGAGAGAGAGCAGTATGGTGACCCCAGGAAGAAACGGTGCTAACCACGCGGACCTATGTAAAATGACTACCAACCAATACATGAGGGAGTTAAATTATTAAACAATTCGTAAGGGAACCTTAGCTACAAAAGCTAAGCACCTTTACATTGGGAAGACTTGTTGCTAGATTTTTAATGCACTTAGCACCTCATCTAAGCACCCATGCATTGGAAGAGTACGAAGAAAGAGATAGATAGAAGTAAAAAAATTACTCTTATAGGAAACCTTATAGCTAACCTTGTTGTATGAGTGACTAAGTGATGACTATGTATGACATGCCAACATCAGATAGCCTAACGCACCTGGACGAAGGAAGTAGTTACGTGCATGCGAAGTAGGCAAAAAATGCTCATTTATAGCCATATGAAATCTCCAAGGGCGCGACCGCACGGGCGAGGCGACGGTCGTGGTAGGCGCGACCATGATACGGGCTGCTGATAGCCCTTGTATCCGAGATCCAACGGTTGCATGCTAAGTTGCTAATTTTTTTGAAGAATAACCCTCCAGGATAGGATATTCACCCATAGGTCTAGAATCACGCCATGCAACCGTTCGATCTCATATCCAAGGGCTCTCAGAAGCTTGTATCATGGGAGCATGGAAAGCTTCGTATCACCTGTAATTCTCCCGATGCTTGATGTACGAACACGCATATGCCTGAAGCCATTTAATTGGGCATCTAGTAGACATGGCATCTAATTGCGTCCCCATAGTACTATGCATGAATCCATTTATCCACCGGGTAAGCCCACTACCCTGCCATTCGCACGCCTGCTAGCTCTTGAGCACTTGCGTTGGTTTTCCCTTGAAGAGGACAGGGTGATGCAGCAGAGTAGCGTAAGTATTTCCCTCGGTTTTTGAGAACGAAGGTATCAATCTAGTAGGAGGCTACGCGCGAGTCCCTCACACCTACACAAAACAAATAAATCCTCGCAACCAACGCGATAAGGGGTTGTTAATCCCTACACGGTCACATACGAGAGTGAGATCTGATAGATATGATAAGATAATTATCTTTGGTATTTTTATGATAAAGATGCAAAGTAAAATAAAAGGCAATGAAAATAACTAAGTGTTGGAAGATTAATATGATGAAGATAGACCCGGGGGCCATAGGTTTCACTAGTGGCTTCTCTCAAGAGCATAGGTATTTTATGGTGGGTGAACAAATTACTGTTGAGGAATTGACAGAATTGAGCATAGTTATGAGAATATCTAAGTATGATCATGTATATAGGCATCACGTCCAAGACAAGTAGACCGACTCCTGCCTACATCTACTACTATTACTCCACACATCGACCGCTATCCAGCATGCATCTAGAGTATTAAGTTCATAAGAACAGAGTAATGCCTTAAGCAAGATGACATGATTTAGAGATATAAATTCATGCAATATGATAAAAACCCCATCTTGTTATCCTCGATGGCAACAATACAATATGTGCCTTTCTGCCCCTACTGTCAATGGGAAAGGACACCGCAAGATTGAGCCCAAAGCTAAGCACTTCTCCCATTGCAAGAAATATCAATCTAGTAGGCCAAACCAAACTAATAATTCGAAGAGACTTGCAAATATAACCAATCATACATAAAAGAATTCAGAGAAGATTCAAATATTGTTCATAGATAAACTTGATCATAAACCCACAATTCATCGGTCTCAACAAACACACCACAAACGAAGATTACATCGAATAGATCTCCACAAGAGAGGGGGAGAACTTTTTATTGAGATCCAAAAAGAGAGAAGAAGCCATCTAGCTAATAACTATGGACCTGAAGGTCTGAGGTAAACTACTCACACTTAATCAGAGAGGCTATGGTGTTGATGTAGAAGCCCTCCATGATCGATGCCCCCTCCGGTGGAGCTCCGGAACAGGCCCCAAGATGGGATCTCGTGGATACAGAAAGTTACGGCGGTGGAATTAGGGTTTTGGATCCGTGGTTGATCGTTTGGGGGTACGTAGGTATATATTGAAGGAAGGAGTACGTCAGTGCAGCAACAGGGGGCCCACGAGGGTCGAGGGCGCACCTGAGGGGGGGGGGGTAGGCGTGCCCCCTACCTCGTGGCTTCCCTGTTGGTTGCTTTACGTAGGGTCCAAGTCTCCTGGATCTTGTTCGTTCCAAAAATCACGTTGCTGAAGGTTTCATTCCGTTTGGACTCCGTTTGATATTTCTTTTCTCCGAAACCCTAAAATAGGCAAAAAAATAGCAATTCTGGGCTGGGCCTCCTGTTAGTACGTTAGTCCCAAAAATATTATAAAAGGGTATAATAAAGCCCAACAATGTCCAAAATAGAAGATAATATAGCATGGAGCAATCAAAAATTATAGATACGTTGGAGATGTATCAAGCATCCCCAAGCTTAATTCATGCTCGTCCTCGAGTAGGTAAATGATAAAAACAGAATTTTTGAAGTGGAATGCTACTTGGCATATTTTCAATGTAATTCTTCTTAATTGTGGCATGAATATTCAGATTTGAAAGATTCAAGATAAAAGTTTAATATTGACATAGAAATAATAATACTTCAAGCATACTAACTAAGCAATTATGTCTTCTCAAAATAACATGGCCAAAGAAAGTTCATCCCTACAAAATCATATAGGTTAGTCATGCTCCATTTTCGTCACACAAGAATGCTCTCATCATGCACAACCCCGATGATAGGCCAAGCAATTGTTTCATACTTTAATAATCTCAAACTTTATAAACCTTCACACAATATATGAGTGTGAGCCATGGATATAGCACTATGGGTGGAATAGAGTATAATGACAGGGGTTATGTGGAGAAGACAAAAAAGGAGAAAGTCTCACATCAACGAGGCTAATCAATGAGCTATGGAGATGCCCATCGATTGATGTTAATGCAAGGAGTAGGGATTGCCATGCAACAGATGCACTAGAGCTATAAATGTATGAAAGCTCAACAAAAGAAACTAGTGGGTGTGCATCCAACTTGCTTGCTCATGAAGACCTAGGGCACTTGAGGAGGCCCATTGTTGGAATATACAAGCCAAGTTCTATAATGAAAAATTCCCACTAGTATATGAAAGTGACAAAACAAGAGACTCTCTATCATGAAGATCATGGTGCTACTTTGAAGCACAAGTGTGGAAAAAAAGATAGTAGCATTGTCCCTTTTCATTTTTTGGGCCTTCCACTTTTTTTGGCCTTTCTCTTTTTTTCTTCTTTTTTTATATTGGGACAATGCTCTATTAAATGATGATCATCACACTTCTATTTGTTTACAACTCAATGATTACAACTCGATAATAGAACAAGGTATGACTCTATATGAATGCCTCCGGCGGTGTACCGGGATATGCAATGAACCAAGAGTGACATGTATGAAAGAATTGTGAACGGTGGCTTTGCCACAAATACTATGTCAACTACATGATCATGCTAAGCAATATGACAATGATGAATGTGTCATGATAAACGAGATGGTGGAAAGTTGCATGGCAATATATCTCGGAATGGCTATGGAAATGCCATAATAGGTAGGTATGGTGGCTGTTTTGAGGAAGATATAAGGAGGTTTATGTGTGAAAGAGTGTATCATATCACGGGGTTTGGATGCACCGGCGAAGTTTTCACCAACTCTCAATGTGAGAAAGGGCAATGCACGGTACCGAAGAGGATAGCAATGATGGAAAGGTGAGAGTGCGTATAATCCATGGACTCAACATTAGTCATAAAGAACACACATACTTATTGCAAAAATCTACAAGTCATCAAAAACCAAGCACTACACGCATGCTTCTAGGGGGATAGATTGGTAGGAAAAGACCATCGCTCGTCCCCGACCGCCACTCATAAGGAAGACAATCAAAGAACACCTCATGTTTCAAATTTGTTACATAACGTTTAACATACGTGCATGCTACGGGACTTGCAAACTTCAACACAAGTATTTCTCAAATTCACAACTACTCAACTAGAACAACTTTAATATCTCTACCTCCATATCTCAAAACAATCATCAAGCATCAAACTTCTCTTAGTATTCAAAACACTCATAAGAAAGTTTTTACTAATCTTGAATACCTAGCATATTAGGATTATTTAAGCAAATTACCATGCTACTTAAGACTCTCAAAATAATCTAAGTGAAGCATTAGAGATCAATAGTTTCTATAAAACAAATCCACCACCGTGCTCTAAAATATATAAGTGAAGTACTAGAGCAAAACTATATAACTGAAAAGATATAAGTGAAGCACATAGAGCATTCTAATAATTTCCAAATCATGTGTGTCTACCTCAAAAGGTGTGTACATCAAAGATGATTGTGGTAAACTAAAAAGAAAAGACTCAAATCATACAAGACGCTCCAAGCAAAACACATATCATGTGGTGAATAAAAATATAGCTCCAAGTAAAGTTACCGATGGAAGTAGACGAAAGAGCGGATGCCTTCCGGGGCATCCCCAAGCTTTGGGTTTTGGTGTCCTTAAATTATCTTGGGGGTTCCATGGGCATCCCCAAGCTTAGGCTCTTGCCACTCCTTGTTCCATAATCCATCAAATCCTTACCCAAAACTTGAAAACTTCACAACACAAAACTTAAAGTAGAAAATCTCGTGAGCTCCGTTAGCGAAAGCAAACAAAACACCACTTCAAGGTACTGTAATGAACTAATTCTTTATTTATATTTGTGTTAAACCTAATGTATTCCAACTTCTCTATGGTTTATAAACTATTTTACTAGCCATATATTCATCGAAATAAGCAAACAACACACGAAAAACAGAATCTGTCAAAAACAGAACAGTATGTAGTAATCTGTAGCTAGCGCAATATCTGGAACCCCAAAAATTCTAAAATAAATTTCTGGACGTGAGGAATTTATCTATTAATCATCTGAAAAAAGAATTAACTAAATATCACTTTCCAAATAAAAATGGCAGCAGTTCTCGTGAGCGCTAAAGTTTCTGTTTTTTTACAGCAAGATTAACAAGACTTTCCCCAAGTCTTCCCAACGGTTCTACTTGGCACAAACACTAATTAAACACAAAAAACACAACCAAAACCGAGGCTAGATAAATTATTTATTAAATATCAGCAAGGAAAATGTAACGCCCTCGATGCGGCTATATCTCCCACGTGTCGAGGCACGACTTAGAGGCATAACCGCATTGAAAGCAATGTCGCAAGTTAGGCAATCATCACAACATCCCATGTAGTATGAATAATAAAAGGGGAAGGTACATAGTTGGATTACACTCGCCACGTCAATCAAAGTACATAAATAGCATTACAACATCCAAACACTCATGGCCCGACTACGGCGCCAAAATAGAAGAACAACCCAACATGCGACACGGTCCCGATCACCCCAACTGGGCACCACTACTGATCATCAGGAAAAGAAACATAGTAACGTTGAGAGTCCTCGTCGAACTCCCACTTGAGCTCAAGCACATCATCTGGAGCGGAAACATCAGGTCCTGCATCTAGTGTAATAGTAATCTGTGAGCCACAGGGACTCAGCAATCTCGCACCCTCGTGATCAAGACTATTTAAGCTTATAGGTAAGGCCAGGTAAACATGTGGAGCTGCAGCAAGCGACTAGCAAATATGGTGGCTATCCTGCTCGCAAAAGAGAGCGAGAAGAGGAGGAAAAGCGCGCGCGAGAAACTAGAGAGCAACCTGCGCAAGCATTACTCCAACACCGTGTCCACTTCCCGGACTCCACCGAGAAGAGGCCATCACGGTAACACACTCAGTTGATTCATTTTAATTAAGTTAAGGTTCAAGTTATCTACAACCGGACATTAACAAATTTCCATCGCCCATAACCGCGGGCACGACTTTTGAAAGATTCAAATCCCTGCAGGGGAGTCCCAACTTAGCCCATGACAAGCTCTCACGGTCAATGAAGGAATAGACCTCCTCCCGAGACGTTTCGATCAGACTCGGTACCTCGGCTCTTCAATACACTTCGACGGGTTAAAACTAATCCAGCAACACCGCCCGAATGTGCTGACAAATCCCGATAGGAGCTGCGCATATCTCGTTCTTAGGGCACAATCGGATAAGCAATCCATACAACTAAAACCAGACCTCGAGTTTCCCCGAGGTGGCGCTGCAAGGGGCTCTAGGGTGGACCAACACTAAGAGGAGCGCTGGCCCGAGGGGGTGTAAATAAGATGACCCTCGGGCTCCGGAAACCCAAGGGAAAAAGAGGCTAGGTGGCAAATGGTAAAACCAAGGTTGGGCATTGCTGGAAAAGCTTTAATCAAGGCGAACTATCAAGGGGTTCCCGTTATAACCCAACCGCGTAAGGAACGCAAAATCCGGGAACATAACACCGATATGACGGAAACTAGGGCGGCAAGAGTGGAACAAAACACTAGGCGAGAGGCCGAGCCTGCCACCCTTTACCAAGTGTACAGATGCATTAAGATAACAAGATTATATAATGATATCCCAACAAGTAAATAATGTTCCAACAAGGAACGGTCTCCAATCTTCACCTGCAACTAGCAACGCTATAAGAGGGGCTGAGCAAAGCGGTAACATAGCCAATCAACGGTTTGCTAGGACATGGTGGGTTAGAGGTTTGACATGGCAATTTGTGAGGCTTGAAAGCAAGTGGTAGGCATCGTAGCATTGGCATAGCAAAAGAGCGAGCATCTAGCAAAGCAAAGATAGTAGTGATTTCGAGGGTATGATCATCTTGCCTGCAAAGTTGTCAGAGTTGACTGGATCCTCGAAAGCAAACTCAACAGGCTCCTCGTTAGCGAACTCGTCTCCCGGATCTACCCAAACAAGATAAACAAGCAACAAGGACACAATCAACCACGTGCAAGGATCAAACAATATGATGCAAGGATGGTATGCTATGCGGGATGCGATGCGGGATGCATATGCAAGATTTGACAAGGGATGCATGAACCTGGCCTCAACTTGGGAATCCAAGTGCGCCACTGGAAAGATGAGATGAAATCGCTTGAAAACGATATAAAGAACACCGGAATCGGAGTTACGGTTTGGAAATGGCAAGCAATTCAAATATGACGCCGGTCTGCGATTTACAACAAGTAGCCATCTAAATGCAACGAGATGAACATGCTACAGCACTCAAACATGGCATCAAAATACATGGCAGGGATCCATTCATGATGCTTAACAAAAGTCTAGCACTGAGCTACGGCCAATTCATCCATTAACAGGTTCAAACAAGCATGGCAAAAATGCATTTGCCAAATAGATCTCAGACTTAGTGAAATTAACACTTGTCTGAAATTTCAGATCAGATAGCATTCTTCGGAGCATGAAAACTATATGCTACATGACCTGAACATGGCAAAGTAAAGCATGGAATGGAGCTACTCAAAAAGCTTAACAAAAGTCCCTTAGTGACCTTGACCAAAAGGGATCAGAAAATACATTTGCAAGCATGTGAACATGGCAAAACATAATCAGATCACAGACTTAGTGAAAACTGGAGCATGCTGAAACAGATATCAAGTAGGCATGTTTACGAGCTCGATGCACTCACTACAGAGCAATTCATGGCAAACTAAGCATACACCCATCAAGAATACACAAAATACAAGCTAGAAATGGCAATAACAATAGCATAGCATGCACTGATCAACTACAACATCCACGGCAAAATCGCTAACAAGTAGACAATCTGCCCAGATTCACGAAGTAGCAAAAGTAGAGCTCGATTGGCTCAAGCTAGGGTGCTCCATAATTGCAAACAAAGCCATGGATGGATAGAGAACTAAAAGATTAACAAAACATCCTTACTGACCATCCTCAAAAGAGGCACGGATCACTAGGAAACAACATGAGCGTATGGCATCATGAGAAAAACAGATCAAGGACTTACTGGAATTGCTAAGTCCCTGAAATAAGCATTACCAAGTGCCTCACTTTGCAAGCTTGTGCTAGTCACCACACACATCACAAAAATACATGGGTTGCACCTCTGGAAAGATGGAAAAACCCTTAACAAAACACGTGCAGAACGAATGGGCATAGCATGCACACAATAATCATGGCAAAAATGACAAATATCTAAATGGAGTAGCAGATCTGACGATTATCTCAAGTAGCACTCTTCCAACAGCATTTCGGGCATCAAGATGAACTCAAATGAAAATGATGCAATGGAATGAAATGATGTACTCTCTGAGATGAACATTTTGATATACTATATGCCCAAAACGGAGTTACGGATGAGGAGTTATAGCACGATGAACAGGAGCAAATAAACTAGGGTTTCGGGGGTAAAAGTCAACCCAGACGAGATCCAGATCTGGATCTGGCGCGTTTCCCGAGGTTGGCCGGAGTGAGCTCGCCGGAGTTTGAAGTTGGCCGCCGGAGTTTGTTGGGGAGGCGGCGTGGGGCTTGCCGGAGTCGGTGGCCGGCCGGACCTCGCCGGATCCGGGCCGTGGCGGCGTTGAGGACGAGGCGGCGGGGCGGTGGTCGCCGGCCAGGGGCGGCAGGGCGCCGAGCGGCGGGTTCGGCGCACCAGCCGGCGCGGAGGCGCGGCGAGGTGGTGGCCGACGCGGGCATGGAGGCGCGGGCGGCGGGGAAGAGGTAGCCGGGCGTGAGGCGCGCGGGCCGGGAGGGCCCCGCGCGGGCTGTGGCGGGCCGCGACGATGGGAGTCCCGGCAAGGACACGTGTCAGCTCCCGGTTGGGTAGGCGGTGGCGGCGGACGCGTCCGGCTCTGTCCGGACTCGTCCGGCGGCGGCGGAGATCCGATTTTTAGGGTTTCAGAGAGGGGATCCGCGAATTTGGAGGAGGGGTCTTTATATAGAGGTAGAGGGAGCTAGGAGAGTCCAAATGAGGTGCGGTTTTCGGCCACGCGATCGTGATCGAACGCTGTAGATGATGGAGAAGGTTTTGGTGGGTTTTGGGCCAACTTGGAGGGGTGTTGGGCTGCAACACACATGAGGCCTTTTTGGTCCCTCGGTTAACCGTTGGAGTATCAAACGAAGTCCAAATGATACGAAACTTGACAGGCGGTCTACCGGTAATAAACTAAGGCCGCTTGTCAAGTCTTGGTCCAATCCGGAAATGTTTAATCCCCACACATGAAAGAAAGGTAGAAATGACCACCGGAGGAGAACGAAGCGCCGGAATGCAAAACGGACAACGGGGAAAATGTTCGAATGCAAGAGATGAGCATGTATGCAAATGCAATGCACATGATGACATGATATGAGATGCATGACAACGACAACAACACATGGAGACAAAAACCCGAACCCGAGAAAATAAAATAACTTAAGGCAGGAAACGACAAGAGTTAGAATACATATTGGGAAAGTCATATCCGGGGTGTTACAGAAAAATAATGGGTTGTCTTCCAGCAAGCGTTTTTCTTTAAAGCCTTTTAGCTAGGCATTGATAATTTTAATGATGCTCACATGAAAGACAAAAATTGAAGCACAAAAGGAGCATCATAAAGCATGTGACAAACACATCTAAGTCTAACATACTTCCTATGCATAGGCATCTTATAGGCAAACAACTTATCAAGGCAAGCAAAAACTGGCATATGCAAGGAAGCGGAAAGAAACAGTAGCACTCTCAACATAACGAGAGGGAATTTAGTAACATGAAAATTTGTACCACCATATTTTCCTCTCTCATAATAATTACGTGTAGGATCATAAACAAATTCAACAAAATAGCTATCACATAAAATATTTTCAACACGATCCACATGCATGCAAAGTTGACACTCTTCCAAAATAGTGGGATTAACATTAACTAAAGTCATGACCTTTCCAAACCCACTTTTAATAATATTGCAAACACAATTATCAATCTCATATTCATCATGGGGCTTAAATAAATTTTCAAGATCATAAGAAGAATCACCCCAATCATGATCATTGCAACAAGTAGTAGACACAGCAAAACTAGCATCCCCAAGCTTATGGTTTTGCATATTATAAGCACAATTGACATCAAGAGAATTTATAGTAAAATCATTGCAATCATGCTTTTTATTCCAAGATCTATTGTGAATCACTCCATAAAGTACTTCATCACAATTTTCATATTCACGAATTTCAAGCAAAACTTCATAAAGATAATCTAGTGCACAAAACTCACTGTTCCAAACGAACGAGCAAACGAGCCAAGTAAGACATCAAAGCAAATGGAAATACGGACAAAAGAAGGGCGAATAAAACGGCAAGGGTGAAGTGGGGGAGAGGAAAACAAGAGGCAAATGGCAAATAATGTAATGCGGGAGATAAGGGTTTGTGATGGGTATTTGGTATGTTGACATTTGCATAGACCTCCCCGGTAACGGCGTCAGAAATCCTTCTTGCTACCTCTTGAGCACTTGTGTTGGTTTTCCCTTGAAGATAAAAGTGTGATGCAGCAGGGTAGCGTATGTATTTCCCTCAGTTTTTGAGAACCAAGGTATCAATCCAGTAGGAGGCTACGCGTGAGTCCCTCGCACCTACACAAAACAAATAAATCCTCGCAACCAACACGATAAGGGGTTGCCAATCCCTACACAGTCACTTACGAGAGTGAGATCTGATAGATATGATAAGATAATATTTTTGGTATTTTTATGATAAACATGCAAAGTAAAATAAAAGGCAATGAAAATAACTAAGTGTTGGAAGATTAATATGATGAAGATAGACCCAAGGGCCATATGTTTCACTAGTGGCTTCTCTCAAGAGCATAGGTATTTTACGTTGGGTGAACAAATTACTGTTGAGACTTTGACAGAATTGAGCATAGTTATGAGAATATCTAGATATGATCATGTATATAGGCATCACGTCCAAGACAAGTAGACCGACTCATGCCTGCATCTACTACTATTACTCCACACATCGACCGCTATCCAGCATACATCTAGAGTATTAAGTTCATAAGAACAGAGTGACGCCTTAAACAAGATGACATGATGTAGAGGGATAAATTCATGCAATATGATAAAAATCCCATCTTGTTATCCTCAATGGCAACAATGCAATACGTGCTTTGCTGCCCCTACTTTCACTCGGAAAGGACACCGCAAGATTGAACCCAAAGCTAAGCACTTCTCCCATTGCATGAAAGATCAATCTAGTGGGCCAAACCAAACTGATAATTCGAAGAGACTTGCAAAGATAACCAATCATACATAAAAGAATTCAGAGAAGATTCAAATATTGTTCATAGATAAACTTGATCATAAACCCACAATTCATCATTCTCAACAAACACACCACAAAATAAGATTCCATCAAATAGATCTCCAAACGAGAGGGGGAGAACTTTGTATTGATATCCAAAAAGAGAGAAGAAGCCATCTAGCTAATAACTATGGACCCGAAGGTCTGAGGTAAACTACTCACACTTCATCGGAGAGGCTATGGTGTTGATGTAGAAGCCCTCCATGATCGATGCCCCCTCCGGTGGAGATCCGGAACAGGCCCCAAGATGGGATCTCGTGGATACACAAAGTTACAGCGGTGGAATTAGGGTTTTGGCTCCGTGGTTGATCGTTTGGGGGTACGTAGGTATATATAGGAGGAAGGAGTACATCGGTGGAGCAACAGGGCCCCATGAGGGTGGAGGGCGCGCCCCCCTACCTCGTGGCTTCCCTGTTGGTTGCTTGATGTAGGGTAGAAGTCTCCTGGATCTTGTTCGTTCGGAAAATCACGTTCCCGGAGGTTTCATTCCGTTTGGACTCCATTTGATATCCTTTTCTTCGAAACTCTAAAATAGGCAAAAAAAACAGCAATTCTGGGCTGGGCCTCCGGTTAGTAGGTTAGTCCCCAAAATAATATAAAAGTGTATAATAAAGCCCAGTAATGTCCAAAACAGAAGATAATATAGCATGGAGCAATCCAAAATTATAGATATTTTGGAGACGTATCAACGCCCCACTCAGCACTTTTACAATCGGAAAACCGCTAGCAGTTTGCTCCTACTCGTCCCAGGCCGTCTGTTAACATTACGATAGTTCCTTCCTAGTCACCCTGTCGTTTCAGATTACAGCAGTTCCACTAATCCTAACCCTCCTCCCAAATCCATGGCGTCCCAAATCTCCATGATCGGCGGTGAGTACAAGTTTGCAACCATCACCGGTGATGAGTTTGATGTCATCTACACCCGTTCTTCCGCGACGGTGAAAGGATGCCTTGCTCGCTTTAGAAGCATGTTTGAAAAGTCAAAGGGTGATGAGTGGGTCGCTGGGCTAGATGTTGAGTACACCACAGTCCCGGGAAAAGAGAAGAATCTAAAGGAGGAAGAGAAGAAGAAGCCCGCCGTGATCCTGGTTTGCGTGCATAACTTGTGCTTGGTCTATGACATATGCTGTGTCGACATTGAGTGCGAGGATTTTAAGAACTTCCTCGGGGCGGCAAAGTCAAATTTGTTTCTGTACACTTTACGAATGACAAAGAAGTCCTGCGTCAGATAGGCCTCATTGTAGGCGATCCCTTCCACCTCCAGAGGAATGTGTTGTGTCCTCCCGTCAACCTTCAATGCTGACCCTGGCAGCAGGCATGGTTAATCCTTCGTACGGTAAACTGACGAAACCTCCGCCCAAGTTTCATCGTGCATGGCAGTGGAATGTACTAGATGGAGACCACATCAATTACGCTGCAATGGATGCCTACCTTTGTTTCAATATCTACAAGGGTTAGTTGAAGAGCGAGAGCCAAGTGTGCGGTTCAAGCAAAGAAGTATCGGCCAAGAGGAAGAGGGACAAGGACGAAGTCAAGCACGTGGACGTGGAGTCCGAGTAAGGTGGCAGTGTCATTGCTCATGGTGGTTGTAATGCAGGGTCTACCAGATTAGTTGCTTTGTTTAATTTGAGCAGTGTGTTGTGCTGAGCCCCCAGCAGAACTATGTTAGGTTCCTTCTTGTTATTTTAACTCTTCAGTACGTACATACTAGTATTTCTTATAGTTCACATTGTAGTTGGTAGTACTACCACTCGTTTCTTCACATTATATACGTACAATATATATGGCCAACATAATATAGCCAATAGTTTATTTGCGAAAGAATTTTAGGGTGCTTAGTTTTATTTGAGGGGTGTGTTGTGCTGGACACCATTATTGTCACTCAAATCTCTTTTTCCATGTTATAATGACATAAATACCTATGGACCAACATGCCAGCTCTCCCTCCTTTCCGGTTTATAGGGCTTATCTCAAAAGTTTAGTTTTCCCATTTTATAAGTCTCAATTTGGTTGTTCCCCATCACATGTTCATATTTCAAGGTGCAATAAAACACTGCATGCAAGTATTAAGAGAAAATTGACCAATGCATGTACTTTATGCATCCATGCATTGCAATTAATGCATTGGTAAACACAATTTTTTTAAGAAAACAAGCGCATTAATTCAGTGGTTTTGCAAACTACAATAATTGTTTCACCACTCACCATCTACCTTGGTTGGTAAGATTTCTAAATTGAGCCATATAAACTGGGAAGGAGGTAGTATCTCACTACATTACAATAAAGTGTGGGGCCCACTTGATCCCAATAGCATTCTCATTTTCCTGTAAAATTATTCACTTGGTTACTCCTGACAAGCGGGGCCACACTTATCATTGTGAGATAGAGATACTCGATATGTGGGTCTAGGCTTATTTTTGTCATATAACATGGTCAACGGGTTTGACATGAAAATAACAATGTCTAATGGCATTTTGAGCAAACATCTAATGGAACAATGGCTTTTTTTGAGATATCTAATTGCATTTTTTAGCAAGCATCTCACAGATCGATGGCATTTTTGAGTAGTTGTAACTTATAATGGCAAAACTGAGTAGTGAGACACAACATTGGTTAAATAATAAAAACCCAAGAATTAAATAGGTATGCTAATTTCTTTAATAGAATTTAGCACCCTATCTCACTACAAAAAAATACACTTCCGTGATGATACGTGTTTGTCATAGTAGGTCACATTTTCTGTCATGCTTGTACATCCATGAAAAATTTATGACAGAATCAAGATAGTCATACCTATACTGTCGTAGATGTGTTCCATGACATTACCAAAATTATCATCATGGAAGTGTCCACTTCCATGACGATAAATCATGCGTCATGGAAGTGCATTCGTCAAGGGTGACCTACACGTGGCATCCACCGTAACGGAATGCTGATAAGCTATCAGGTCCGGTTTTGGATCCGATAACCCGCTAACAGCCCGGACCAATGAGGATTTTACACGTCTAAAATTCTCATTGGCCAGAGGAAACACTTGTTGGCTCACCGTTGGGACAGATGTCATCCATTCATTGGACATGAGGTGCCTATGATACATCGACACATGGCACGACCCAATAGAGGCCCATTCCGGTGAAAAGCCAGCCCGTTTGACTTGGTCAAAAGGTAACGGGCCAGCCCACGGAAAGCCTGTTAATGGCATGTTCGTATATAGCCCATTTACGGCCCGTTAACTCACGACCCATTAGGGCCTATCCGAATTAAGCCTAGTAGCTTCATCTGGGCCTTCCAATATGATTCCAGCCCATTGTAACTTCCGACCCATATATGGCCCTTGATGTCTTTCGGCCCGTACGAGACCAATTGTAACTCTTGGCCCATTAATGGCCTGTGGTGAATCTGGCCCGCAATGAATAGTGTACCCCTTTATACCCACTAACGGCCCATTATTCCACTGGGCCATTTCCAACCCATGTTATCTTTCGGCCTTCACAGGGCCCATTTATTTTGGGCTCATTTCTAGCATTCAGTTACTTACGGCCCGTCATTGGCCTTTTCTGCCTGTGGGCCAAATTCAGCCCGCGTTTACAATCGGCCCATTTGCGGCCCGTTACTCCGTTTGGTCATTTTCCTAACAACATCAAATATGGCTGATTAACGAAGGCCTGTTATTGTCGGCCCATGAACGGACGATTCCAAATCTAGCTCGTTTACAGCCCATAATGCGGTGTGTTATTGGCCCATGTTTGGCCAATCGACCATAGGGCTCGTAGAAGGCCCATTGATGCTACGGCCCGTAGAAGGCCCATTCTTTCCACGTCCCTAAGAAGGCCCATTGCTTCTATGACCCGTAGGAGGCCCATGGTAACTATAGTAAATATGTAGCCCATGGTTATTGTGGCCTAGTTTTAAAAAATAGGTTATTGCGGCCACTAGCAAACCGCGGAAAAAGAATTGCACTGACTATAAGAAAAAAACAAGACAACAAGGAAATAAATAAGCAAGCAACTTACGGTAGGTTATCATGACTATTACACCTATTACATCCACTGGGCATCAAAGTTTGCCACCAGTGCAAATATAGGGAACAAAGCAGCATATCATATACACTGGTTGTCAAAGTTGGCGACCAGTGCAAATAAATGCCACAACAAAACAAGTCCAGAACTAAAACCACTTCAGAAGAGCTCAAGAAACAATATCCTGGGTACCCAGAATGCTGGCAAGATGCTCAGCAAGCATATTAAGTTTCTCTTGTTTGGAACTTAAATCCTCCAGCACTTGTTATTGCACCAGAAAGTATGCATCTGAATTCTACAGGGACTTCCTCAATCCTTCGGCTTCCTTTCGCATAACATCTGATCGATGTCTTTCAACTTGAAGTTGAGACTCAAGAAGCCGAACTGATTCAGGCAGCAAGTTCAAAGAGCTAGTGCCAACAGTAGTAGCTAGTAACTCGAAGACTACATCAAGACAGGACTTTGGGGTTGTCTCAGTGTCCTCAATATAGTTTTTATCAGCTTTCTTGGAGACCAACAAGGATGTCTCACTATCTTGAACCTCATCTGCATTACTTCCTTTACCATTGCATAATGGGGTACTCTTCTCCAATATTTTATCCACGTTCTAAAAGAGAAACAAACAAACACATCACAGGTTTACAATGTAGCATATGAAACTCATTTTGGTAAACCAGTTCAGTAGTAAGGTGGACAGGAGAACATCATGAAACAAACATATATCTATTTAGCATGGTCACTATATGGTCTATATCATTCTAGTTTATGTTGCCAAATCAAGATAGATACAGTTTGGATCATATCTATTTAAGACAAAGAAGCATAGACAGAATATAAGTGTGGGAAACTACACAGCATTAGAACATAACTGTTTATTCAATTGAAACTGAAATCAATAGAGAGAAAGTTACAACAGCAAACACATTAAAGAAATTGGTTTAAAACATACCTGTTGCACCATTTGGAGTTTCAGTTGCATCCTTCAATTTGAAATTGGTTGGTATGAGTAAATACAGTGATGCAAGAGCAAAGTAGTATGAACCATAGCTACAGAACCTGACCTGAGAACAATTCTTCTTCTGCTTTAAGCGTTGACTTGGGGTTTGGAGTGGTGGTCCTCGTGCTTTGGGCACTGCAGTTGCCTTACTAACTGCCCTTGTTTGGGTGCTCTGTGGTGGTGACGCTGTTGTGTCAACTGGAGCTGGGTTAGTATCTGCTGGGATTGGGTTTAGAAGGGGTGTGGCTGGTTCTCTGTCCAACTGGGTAGGGGTACAATCTGCGTGAGTCTGCATTATGTGTGGTGGGGCTGGTTCTTGGGCAAGTACAACCATGGTTCTATCCATATCGACAGATAGCACAATCTTTTCTAAAGACCGTGTTTTTACTCCCACAGATACTGCCATCGCCCCCTCCAATTGAAATGGCTGCTAAACAAGAAAAGTAATTGAATGTACAGACATTGTAAGATAGACAGGTGCAATGGGTAGTAGGGAAGAAAACATGGCATGAAATAATTCACATTTATGTTGTCTAACCAAACAGAATAGCAGGACATAATTTCACATATATGATGGCTAATTAAACAGGATAGCATGACACAATTTCAAATGTATGATGGCTAACTAAATAGGATAGAATGACATAATTGAAAATAGGATGATTATGTAAACAGGATGAGATGATATAACTATATTATGTCTTTAGAAAATGGGTTGGCATGCCATAATTCAGGTACATGTTGTCTATGTAAACATCTTGGCATGATATGATTCAAATATATGATTTATATACTAAGCAAGTGAGAAGAGGGCAATCGCATATATGATGTGTCAACTAAGGAGATGGCATTCAATATTGTGCATATGATGTAAAAACTAAGCATTGCAATACAACATATGCATGATATGAGTAATATAACCCTGCCAAGTTTGAGCATACACCTCAGGGGGATAATAGGACTAGTCATCTGCCTCTGAGTCCTCCTCTGAAGAGCTATCTGTAACCAGCAAGATATCTGCTTCAGCAGGTAGCATTGTCTGCTCTGAAGACCTTGTTTTCACTCCAGATTTTCTCCATCACCAATTCAAATGGTTGATGCACAGGATGAGTAGTTGAATATGCAAACATTGTGGACAAATGCAACGAGAAATACAAAAAAAGGATGGCATGATATAATTCACATATATGACGCTTGTCTAAACAGCATGGCATTGCATAATTCACATATATAATGCCTTGCAACAAGATAGCATTGCATAATTCACATATATAATGTCTTGCAACAAGATGGCATCACATAATTCACATATATGGTAATTAGATACTAAACAGGTGGCATTCACACAAAGCATGTCTAAACTAAGCAAATGACATAGCAATGCAAGATACCATACGCACGATATGAGCAACATAACCCTACCAACTTAGAGCATGCATCTCGGGGGGGGGATAGGACTGGTCATCTGTCTCTGAATCCTCCTCTGAGGAGCTATCCGTAACCAGCAAGACATGCGCTTCGTCAGATAGCATTGTCTTCTATAAAGAATTTGTTTCCACTTCAGATTTTTCCATGACTGTGCCGAATGGCTGACGCACAGGAAGAGTAATTGAATGTACTAAAATTGTTGACAAATTTAACACATAATAAAAAAATGATGGCATGATATAATTCACATATAAGATGACTAGCTAACCAGGGTGGCATTGCAAAATTCACATATATGATGCCTGGCTAAACGAGATGGCATTGCATGATTCACATATATAGTAAAGAAACTAAACAGATGGCATTGACACATAGCATGTCTAAACTAAGCTGATGACATATTTGATGTATCCAGTAAGCAATGCAAGGCACCATATGCATGATATTACCAACATCGGCATGCCAAGTTAGTGCGAAGACCTCAAGGGTTAAATAGGAGTGGTCTTCTCCTTCTGAATGCCCCTTAGAACAGTGATCTTCCTCTTGATTACGATCTGAAATGGGTGGAGGGGGCGCTTCCTTTGCGCCCACCATGGAGCGATGTCTGCATGAAATTTTATTGCTACGCAAGGCTCATCTCTTTTGCTCTACATGTTCAGTTCCATTGTGTACAATAACTGACATGCATAGGAATAAAACATAGTGATATTATGTAAGGAGTGCATGCACAAATCCAAAGTGATGGTAGCAAACTGTGGATAGACCCAAAACCAATGATAGCAGGCAGATAATAGTTTTAGTTAAAAAATACAGATAATGGCTCCTTTAATGTTTGTTTGCACCCAACATGAAACAAATAGTAGACACCCAAGATTAACTAGATAGTAAACAGATAATACTGATTACTGCCCCAATATGTACCCCACAACCATTTAAAAACTCAAGTTTCAGCATTAATTTGGACCTGACTCGGAGTCTTATAGGTGAACACGATGATAAAGTAGCATGTCATCATATTAAGCGATGCAAAACGTAAGCAGACAAGGAAGAGTGCGCCCTCTCTTGCGGACCCATCTAGTCCTCAAGGTCATCTGCTTAGTTAATGATGGTAATGTAGTTGTCGTGGCTACTAGCGACGGGGAAGAAGATATGAGGCGGCGAAAGACAGTCTGGAGAGCGGATCCCTGCTGTGGTGAACCCTTCCGTTGTCGAAGCAGCTGAGCTGGGGTGGAACACAGTGCAGCAGGAGCAGGACACACCACACAAGGTTTTCTTTGACCCATATCTGTAATAGAAGAAATTGTGTAAGGGCTTGTTTGAATTTGAGGATTCTAACAATCCAGGGATAGGAAATAGACAGGAATAGGATAGGAATTCACGTGCAAAACAGAGAATTTAAAAACGCAAGATTTATGCTAATCTGGGTGTTTGATTCACAAGAATTGGAAGATCACAGGATGCAAAGAAGCAAGGTGAGATTAAGTCAAACCACAAGAAAATGTACGGTTATAATGCTATTATGCTACTATCTCTTAGTCTTGTGCTTCATGAGTAGAAATTTGAAAAGGAGGACAAGTGGAAATTAAACTTCCAACGGTTTTTCTGTCAAGGAGACACTAAAGGAACAAATCCTACAGTTTTCCTTTGCTCCATTCCTTTGAACCAAATTCATGAATAGTAGTACCATAGGAAACTTTCCAATTCCTATGTTTTTCCTTCACTTCTCCTTTCAAGCGCTGGCGATTCTAGTAGGCAGGCTTGAGCAAGGAAAACCCTACACTCAAAAAATGTTTTTGTGCTACTTCTACTACTTTGGACCCAGGGCACTGCCCTACTAGCTCAACTCCCAGGCCCATCGACAAATGCACAACTCAAAAGCGCAGAGATTATAATTATGGAATTCAAGAGAGTCTATCACGGATAGCTAAGTTTCTTGGTACCTCACTGCTTGTCATATAGTAGGAGAAACTAATCGTATTTCACGTTACTGCATGTGCTGAGTGGACAATATATATAACATGTAGAGTAAAAAAGAGATGCAACAAGCGTACAACCTCTTTGGCGAGCCATGTGGATCTCAGCATGATTGGGTTGGTCGGTGAGGATGATCCGGCTGACTTGGCTGTCGGAGGAGGGGAAGAAGCCTCTTTTGTTTTGCATCCCAACACCCCTCCAAATAGCCAAATAACCCATCTAACCCAGCTCCATGTTCTCCGCCATCGGATCACGATCTTGTGGGCGAAAACCGCACCTCATTTGGACATTCCTAACTCCCTCTACCTATAAATATGTTATCCCCTCTGAATTTTTGCGGATGAAACCCCTACTGTTCTTCCTCCTCACGCTGCCGGACACGTCCCTTCACACTGGACATGTCCGCCGGCCACCTCGCCCCAACCAACCACAAGCCGCCACGTGACCTCTACCGCCGCTCTCCTCCAACCACGCGCCACCACGCGTCCCCGCCAGATCCCCACCGCGCTGCGGCCCACAGAGCCCATCCCGGGCCCACACAGGCCCGAACCGCCGCCGCCGAAGCCCGGATCGGCCCCCGCGCTCCACCACCCGGATCTCGTCTATGTCGTCGCCCCGTGCCTCCGCCGCCCCGCCGTTCGCTGCCACCCTAGCGCCGCCGTCGTCCCTGCACCGTCACTCGCCACTGGCCCCGCCCGACTGCGCAGCGTGCCTCCGCCCGCCGCCGCCTTGCACCACCGCCGCCTTCGCCCTGCTCGCCGCCGCCAACCGCCTCCCGCCGCGGCACACCGCCACCGCCCGCCCGACGCTCTCCCGCACGCGCTGCCCAAGGCCACCGCACTGTCGTGCCTTCACCGCCTCGACCCCGGCGCCGCCGCCCGTCTCCGCTCCAGCCAGTCGCCGGCCCCGTCCTCCCCGGCGAACCCGAGATCCTCCGTCGTTTTTCCATCGCAGGCGAGCTTCTCTGGCATGCCTCGATAACCATGCCGAGCTAACCCTAGATCCGGAGCGTGAGAAAGTCCTCTAAGTCATTTTCTGAAATATTTTATGCCCATGTTCATCGCCTCATATCTCGGTGCTCCTTGATCCAAATCATGCATATGATATATTGATTTGTTCGTCTCGTTGAGATCCTCATGTTAGAGGCATTCCCATGCATGATATTTTATATTATAATGCCATTTTCATTGATGCAAGAGTGCTATAAAATGTTAACTGATGGTACTTATCAAATCATGAGGTTTTGTCATTTTTGTTCCATTTGATGTGTGCGTCGTATGAGCTTGAGGTCTACATGAGTTTTGAACTACATCATGCCATCTTTACAGAGGTGGTTGTCTTGTATTTTGGTGATCTATGTGGTGAGTAGCACAAGCATGTAATCTAGGCTTCGTGATGTTGCTCTTTTCAGGGACTGGATTTTGCTAAGTCTATTCATCATGTTATTTTGATGCCATGTAAACTTGATGCTACAGGGAGATCCATGCTTATTTTGGGATACTTCAGTAAGGGTGATTTGAACATGTGGTTATTATCTATACATCCATGGATAGGTTTGTAATTATGGAGTTGTCTAGCATGTCATTTTCTTGCTCTACTTTTGCTATAAAATGTTCCTGGCAGGATGTTAACATGTTAATCAATTTTTCCATGGTTGTTGCTAGTGATCCATGCATCGTATTAACTTGATCTTTCCATGTTTAGCTTCATGAACTTGTTATATTGCTATTGGTATGCTTATATTGTCATGCAATGCTTTCTGGTTAGTGGCATGAGCTCGCAAAGTTGCTATCATAAATCTGTTTATGCCATGCTTTGTTTTTCTGCTAAGTCTGAAACTGTTAATAAAACTTTCTATGTTTACATGGGTGCCATCATATCTTCTGTGCCTTTTTGGCTGATGTTAGGTAAGGGACTTTTTATCTATGCTTTTAGTAGAATCATTCCAAGACTTTGTTTGCTATGATATGTGCCTGTAGCATGTTGTTTTCTTGCTCTAAACATTGCTTCTTGATGTTGTTTATGCCATGTTAGTATTTTCACCAAGTCTGTGATGCTGATATCTTTTGCACTTTTGGCATGCTTGTTTGAACCTGTTCTATTGTGTTTTAGCCGTAGATCAGTGTTCATGTTTTGTCAAGCATCTATTGTGAATCAGTGGCATATGCTTTGTTTCTATGTTGGAGTGTAGTAGCTTAGTTTCTTGTTGCATGCTAAGTGGCATCATGCTGTTAATCACAGTTTTGCACCATTCTTGTTTCGCTTGCCATTTGCAAACCGTGCATCTGATTCCGGTGATCCTTATATTGATTTTGACCGAAATCACCTCATCTTTCCAGCGGCATACTTGTTTTTCGAAGTTAATGCCTTGATCATTCTTTCTGTTCCGGAGCACGCATATGCATTGCATATCATATCTTGCATATCATGCCATGTTTTGCATCATGTTGCTTGCACATTGCACCATGATTGATTGTTGTTCCATTGCTTGTGTTCTTTCTTGGGGTAGAGCCAGGAGACGAGTATGTGATGAGGAACCTGTTGAGTACGTTACAACTCTGAGTCCATTGCAAACAACATGACCATACCCTCGAAATCACTTCTATCTTTGCTTGCTAGTTGTTCGCTCTATCGCTATGTCGTGCTACCTACCACTTGTTATATCATGCCTCCCATGTTGCCATGTCAAGCCTCTAACCCACCTTCGTAGCAAACCGTTGTTTGGCTATGTTACCGCTTTTGCTCAACCCCTCTTATAGTGTTGTTAGTTGCAGGTGAAGTTGAAGTTTGGTCCATGTTGGAACATGGATATGTTGGGATATCACAATATCTCTTATTTTAATTTGTGCATCTATATACTTGGTAAAGGATGGATGGCTCAGCCTTATGCCTGGTGTTTTGTTCCACTCTTGCCGCCCTTGTTTCCGTCATACCGGTGTTATGTTCCTTGATTTTGCGTTCATTACGCGGTTGGGTGTTATGGGAACCCCTTGACAGTTCGCTTTGAATAAAACTCCTCCAGCAAGGCCCAAACTTGGTTTTACATTTGCCTAACAACCTAAACCTTTTTCCCTTGGGATTCCGGAGCCCGAGGGTCATCTTTATTTTAAACCCCCCGGGCCAGTGCTCCTCTGAGTGTTGGTCCAAAACAGAGCCACTAGCAGCGCCACCTCGGGGAAACTTTAGGGTTGGTTTTAGCTGTATGTAGGGTTCATCTGGTGTGCCCTGAGAGCGAGATACGTGCAGCTCCTATCGGGATTTGTCTGCACATCCGGGCGGCTTTGCTGGTCTTGTTTTACCATTATCAAAATGTCTTGTAACCGGGATTCCGAGACTGATCGGGTCTTCCCGGGAGAAGGAATATCCTTCGTTGACCATGAGAGCTTGTAATGGGCTAAGTTGGGACACCCCTGTAGGGTATAAACTTTCGAGAGCCGTGCCCGCAGTTATGTGGCAGATGGGAGTTTGTTAATATCCGGTTGTAGAGAACATAACACTTAACTTAATTAAAATGAATCAACCGTGTGTGTAGCCGTGATGGTCTCTTTTCGGCGGAGTCCGGGAAGTGAACACGGTTCTTGTGTTATGCTTGAACGTAAGTAGATTCAGGATCGCCTCTTGATCACTTCTAGTTAACGATAGTTGCGTTGCTTCTCTTCTCGCTCTTACTTGCGTAAGATAGCCACCATATATGCTTGGTGCTTGCTACAGCTCCACCTAACTACCCTTTCTTGCCCATAAGCTTAATAGTCTTGATCTCGCGGGTGTGAGATTGTTGAGTCCTCGTGACTCACAGATACTTCCAAACAGTTGCAGGTGCCGATGATACCAGTGCAGGTGGCGCAACCATGCTCAAGTGGGAGCTCGATGAAGATCTTAGTTGTTGTTTTGTGTTTTTTTTCTGGATGATCAGTAGTGGAGCCCAGTTGGGACGATTCGGGATCTAGCATTTGGGGTTGTCTTCCTTTATTTTGGATTCTAAGTCGGACCTTTGATTGTTCCTTGTTCGATGTATGGATTATTTATGTATTGTGTGAAGTGGCGATTGTAAGCCAACTCTTTATCCCTTTCTTATTTAGTACGTCGGATGTGTAAATATTACCCCTCTTGCGACAAGCCTACCATGAGGCTATGCCTCTAAGTCATGCCCGGACACGTGGGAGATATAGCCGCATTGTGGGTGTTACATTAGAGCAGCTCCGGTGAGTTGTACGACGCCGAGGCTGAAGCAGGACATGAGAGACAATGTTAACCTGAGTGGAATTCTAATAGTATCTCCAATAGATGACGTAAAATACATAACCACAAAGTGCTAGATGTAAAATACATCATCCTCTCATCTCTGAACTTAACCGTCGAAACTGAATTTAACTGTCGAAACTGAACTTAATTATCGAAACTGAGTTTTGCTATCGAAACTGAATTTTACTGTTGAAACTGAATTTTACTGTCAAAACTGAACGCACTATCTAGTAGCAGAAAAGCAGTAGTAGCAGCGCGTGGGAGAGCCGGGGCAGCTGGTCGTGTAGCAGCATCAGGTGAGGCTACCTTCAGCCACCAGCCACCACTGGCCGAACAGCCGCCCCCCGTCGCCCGCGGCCGGCGGTGCGCCGCCCCGCCCGCCCCGAAACCACTCCCCATTGCCGGTCCGCCGCCGCCCCGGCCATCCCTCTAGCCCCCCCCCCCCCGCGTCGAGCTTTTTCTCCAGCGATCCCCACGCCACCGCCCCACCACCGCCGGCGACCACCACCCCGCCCTGAAGCCTAAGATAGATACGAGGGTACTTCTCAGGTGAGCCCCCCTCCCCGCTGCGGCTGGTTCTTCCTTAACTCTGGCGAGCCCCCCACCACCTGAAAATCGACTAACCCGAAAGTCGATTCAGTCGACTGAAGTGTAGCTAAATCGGAGTAGCATCGCAAGCAAGAGCAAGAGCGAGAGCAGCAGCGCGAGCAAGAGCAAGAGCAATAGCAAGACCAGACCTAGCAGGGGACCGAGACCAAGAACAGAGCAGCAGCTTGAGCGAGAGCTAAAGCAGCAACAGTTCCTACTGATGTGGACATCACCACCGATGGAGCGACGCCGTGGAGGAAGTGGCCGGCGACGCCACTGTGGATGGAACCATGCCGTGTCGGCTTGGGACTAAGCGCCGGCAGCACCGTGAGATCAAATCAAGAAGAAAATGCGGCGATTAGTGTACAACCTCTTTGGCGGCGCCGATTAGGCCTCAGCTTCATCCGAGGAAACATGGATGATGATGCTCTACCAGTGGTGCAGGTGAAGATGGCGGTGTGGGAATGGAGGTGGCGCGAAAGACGAAGGGAACGTCAGGGTAGCTCCTTGGGGGTGGAGGACGGGGTGGCTGAACTGGTAGGACGACAAGATCAACAACGGATCCTCATCCGGTACGGTGGATGAGGGACAACGAGGTGTTGTTGTGGACGAAGTCATCAGGGAAGAGGCTCCGGCTGGGTGGCAGACGGAGGAGGTTGTGGGGCTTCGCGGGTTTTCGCGGCCTCGGTGTACGAATGGGTGGGTGGATGGGATGTGAGTGGGGAACCATGGCACAGGGACGCGCTTGTACAAAATGTGGGGTAGGTTACGAAATTACCCCCACCAATTTGATCTAGGTGGTTCTTTTGATTCAGGGGTATCACCGACATTTCGCTTGTCGGGATTTCACAGGAGGTGGGAGTTTTCGTGCGCGTTGTAATTTTGGAATAGAAAGGCGCGGGTTGAGATGGAGGTAGTTGTCGGAGCAAAACGAGACAAAGATATATCTTAAATATTTCGGGGTAACAAGGCGCGGGTTGAAGAGGCGGGAGTTTCGCAGCATGATAGACAGAGACGCTAGCTTGAAATTTCGGCATAACAAGGCGCGGCTTGAAATTTCGGGTGAACAAGCTTAACGTGTACCAAAAAAAGACAATTCGCACCTCATCACTAGAGAGAGCTATGTCCCGTTTTACTATATTACTAGAAATGCATTCAAATACGACAAAAAAAATCAGGACAACAAACATAACTTGTACAGTACCAAAACAATTTGCACATCCCTTAACAATAAAAAAAGAATGTGTGTTGTCTAGCATATGGACTAAATTTGAGTACATTTTCCTTGTTTGAATGGGATTGTACTTGGGTTAGTTATACAACCATCTAAATATTATCTTCACAACACATGACATGAATATAGGAGAAGTAAATTCCTATATAAATATGAACTACATGTACATACGATCTCAAATTCAAATATATGTATATATTTTATGTTGAATTCAAATCATAGTACATATATGCTCTATCTAGATGTTCAAAATCTAAACCATGTATGATATACTACATACAACACACACACACAACAAACACCATTTAGACTAGTAAGGTACACGTGCATTGCATGCATGAGATATGTCAACCAAATTATGAATAAATACCACATTATAGCATGTAAGCTTTGAGTCATATGTGCATGATGTAGATGTTCGTTTAATTCTTATAGTTCATTCCATTCAAAATCATCTAGTTTTTATAAGAGAGCTAATCTATTTTAAGATTCATGGAATTGTGCGTTATAAGGCATAAAGTAAAAACAAATAATGGCAAATCATGTAGAAAAACATTTGGGCTATTATGATACGGCAGATTCTAGAACAAAGAAGAAGTGCTTGTGTTTTGAGGTTTGTGCATTATGCTTAAGTTCAACCATTGAGTCTTCTAGATTGTACATGTGGTAAAATCTGGTGGAATCTAGATGATATGCAACGGCCAGTTGTGCTCAAATTTGCCATCTCTGCACCATCGGATTGGCCTCATCCAACGACCATCTTTCAAAGTTAAAGTTATCCGCGCACTATATAAAAAATATATAATATAATATATATAGAGGTATAGATATAGATATGTGATGCGAAAGCCACCCATCATCTCCAATTAGAATAGTGTGTCCATGCACGGATGCAATGAGGCCAAACGATGTCTTCCATCGATATCTCAAATACAAATAAGTCTGACCTTGTTGAATGTGTATACAGTACAACATGCTCGTTTCCAAACCACACCACACATATCTCAGTTATATTCATGCATGCTGGGTTTCAAACATCATGATCTCTTATTCAAATATTTGAATTCTACTTTATATTGATTATGACCTCACCTAGTCTTTTACACCCACACAGTCATCTTCTCTTTATAATTGTACCATTAACTTCCTCTCGTGCATGCATGCACACACAGTACCAGTCGGCATTATCCATCGCACACATGCAATCTTTTTCTTCAGGCCGGTCTCCCATGCATGCACACACACACACACCCCTCCCCTCCCCATCATATCGGGCATTATTTATCTCTCACGTGCATGCGCAACGATCAATGTTCCTCTATGTGTGTGTATATATAGCTAGGACTTTCACAGTTTTCCACACAAACCGATCAATCTATATATGTAGTGAGGTCTCACCCGCTTTCCCATGTCCACATCGATCAATCTATACCTCTCTATATAGGATTATATAGCTAATACACCCACATTAATTATATATCCAACGTCCCCCTCTCATCATTCATGCCTCCGCTTCATCTCTCAGACGCGCACAGTGGCGAAGACAGGGGGCAATTGCTAGTAAATTGGTTTAAGTTGATGAATTGGCCCGCCTCGTAAAGGATTAGCAATGCTTGCCCCCCTAACTCATTTTTTTTCATGTCCCCGCCACTTCGCGCAACAACGCATGTTCTTGCCCCCTGTCTTGAAATATCAATCTCACACTTGTGCACTCCTTCATAGTCTCCCTCCACTTGGCCCCCTGCACCATCTTCTAGCCCCCACCGGATTTTTCCACATGTACAATCTAGCAGACTCCATGGTTGACCTTAAGCATAATGCACAAAACTCAAAACACAAGTGCTTCTCCCTTTTTCTAGAATCTTCCGTATCATAACTGCCCGAACTTTTTTTCTAGTTGAATTGCCATTATTTGTTTCTACTTTAAGCTTTACAACGCACAGTTCCATGAATAATAAAATAGATTAAGGGCTTCTTTGATTCAAAGGATTCTCAAAGGAATTTTGGAGGATTCTAATCCTTAGTAATTTTTCCTATCTTGGTTGTTTGATTCGTAGGTTTGTAAACCATAGAAATTTTTCCATAGGATTCATTTGCACTAGATTTCATAGGAAACATCCCATCCACTCAAACCACTTTGAAAGAATCATGCGTTTTATCTTTGCACAATCAAACACTCGTACAATCCTGTAGGATTCAAGACGACATTCCACTCTAATCCCACGTTTTTCCTATTCCCGCGTTTTGGAAATCCTACGAATCAAAGAGGCCCTGTCTTTTTTCTTATAAAAAGTAATTTATTTTGAATGAGATGAACTATAAAAATTAAACGAAGGTCTACATCAGGCATATACGACTCCGAGCTTACATCCTATAGTGTGGTATTTATTCATAATTTGGTTGCCAAATCTGATGCGTGCAATGCATGTGTACCTTGCTAGTACTTCGAGTATGTGCAAACACGTAAATTAGAATTCCAATGGCACGCTACACAATGTCTCTCTTATAGTTCATGAAGCTACATGGAACATGTGGAGGCGTTGTCGCGACCTCCTTGTGTGGATTGATCACAGTGACATGCTGCTGCTTCCATAAGAATGTACTCGTCCTCTCTGAGCCACACTGGCGGTACATGCACGAAGCGAAGATGTGCACGCATGCCGCGCACGCACTCATTCCCTCACACGCACACGCGGGTACGTGGGGCGACGCATTTTTGTACGAAGATCCACCCCATGTGATAATTTGACAAGTGTAATGTCCTTCATTTCATTGATGGTCAATTAATACAGCGCATGCAAATTGAGTGGACGTGAGGGCGAAAGAAAGACATTAGTACTCCACTGCGCGCATGCGAGTAGTTAAATCATGGGGTGCCAGTATATCCATTGGTCTCCTTCGTATTTTGTGCCAATTTTTGACCATATTTGTAAGTAACATAATATTTATGCATGTCATAAAAAGTCGCACAAAAAAAGGGGCCAACAAACCAGGACGCAGGTAGCATGATCAATTTTTGCCAGGGCTACTATTGGTGGCCTTTGTATTTAAATATGGACAGAGTGGAGTAGTACTATCTTTATCTTAGCCTCGTAGGGCTCTCCCAGCACCTAGGCTCGCCTCCCCGTCTCGCCCAGCGGATCCTGCCTTGGAGGATCCCGCCGTGGATAATCCCTTAGATCCTAGGATCTCGTGGGCTTCCCTCTCGCCCCGGCCCGCAGCATTGCCGCCTTTGAGCGAAACCCACATGTGTTTTAGAGGGGATCCATTTCTCTAGAATCATAGATCGGTGGCGCCGAAGGACATGCTAGGGCTGCATTTCAGGTGGTGGGCAGCAAGGGGAAATCGGATCGAGGAAGCATCACATCAATTGGAGAGAAGTTCCATGGAGCTGCACCTGGTGCAGCACAAGGCGGAGGCGCAAGTCGATCTCAAGGGAGAGATGCTGAGGGATGTCAGCATCTGGCAACATTGTGTTGATTTCGAGCTAGGGCTAATGGCAGAGATCATATTCACGGAGTCAACTGCGGAGGAAAGAACATGCATGCCTGTGTAATGGCATGAGCAGCCGGTGCAACTATTCAAATGGCGGTAGGATAAGCCAAATCTAGGGGCAAGTTGCGGCGGCGCCGCTGGGCATGCATCGTAGGCAAGGTGAGCAACCCTCCTTCCCTGCCAACGATGCAGTGACCTAGTCGGTTGCTGCTATAGTGAACTTGCAACGCTATGTCTGTTTGCAACCTTGACAATCACTCCATCTATTTGCAGTATTGTTTTCCTATAAAAAATACTTGGTCATTTGGAAAAAAGATGGTAATTGATTTATCACTAGTTTTAGAATGCTTGGTCATCACAATCAACCGAAGCCACAACCAAAAGTCTCCATCGCGTAAGTACTTTACGACTGGTCGCACCAACAGACGGTCGGTCGGACCCGTGTCTCATCGAAGGGACACACATCGCCTTGGTCTTACATGTACGACCATTTACATCACTGACTTGAGCGACCGCATTTGAGCAGTGTAGTACTCCCTCTATCTCAATTTACAGATCTTGCACGTGTACCTAGGTCGTTAATTTGACCAACTTAATAAGAGGCATACATTACGAAAAATATATCATTACAAACTTCAAATATTATATTTTTAAATGACAGAGTATATTTTTTATGTTAAACAATTTATGTTCTACTAAACTCATCAGGAGTACTTGAAATTTATGTTCCACTAAACTCATCGGGAGCCACTTCGAGCCTCGAAACCAAAACCATCAATTAATCTTTACCTTGTTCCCATCACATTCCAAAGTACTAGTGCTACAATTAAGTGCAAGCCTGCTCACACCTACCAGTTCGTACCAAACCTGAACGTGTTCCCACTATGCAGGTTTTAGTACTAGTGCTAGTACTTAGGTTATAAAAAAGGGAACTACCTAACCGAAAATTACTCTACCTTCCTCCTCGTAAGACCATCTTCTTCGTCCGTCCTTGCCATGGCTGGTGTGCAGAGCTCTAGGTCAAGAACTATCCGAACTACTCGTAACAAGGGAGAGGCAACCAAGGTTGTGAAAAAAGAGAGTGCTCACCGCCACACAGAGACCTCGAAAGATCTCTCACGGGCAGGCGATGGCTCCTAGGTGTGCCCTAGCCGCAGAGGTGAACATGCCGAGCTGGCGGCGCTGGAGTCATTATCCCTCGACGGCATGCCCGATCAGCTCAATAAGCACCTCAATAAGCAGAAGGAGTTGATCCACGGCTTGGTTGAGCTGCTGAGGGAGAGCCTCGACGACATGCCACTAAGCTCAATGAGCAGGGGGGTTGACCGCCGACTGGGTGATGCTGCTGAAGAAGAGCATTGCCTCGGAGAAGAAGGCGACCGGTGAAATCCTGCAACTTCAGGAGGACAAGGCGAAGCTCTGCCACGAGCTCGACCTGCTGAAGGAGGAGAACGCCGGCTGGAAGAAGCTGCAGGAGAATAGTAGTTCCTTGATGAGGATGCTGCAGCCCCTCGTCACGGAGCAGAAGGAGCAGTTGGTGAAGCTCCGCATCGAGCACCCGGCTGCTGTCAAGGTACGTAATGCGGCCGTGGAATAGATGATGAAGGCTCGCGTCGAGAAATCCCGCGTCATGGACACAATGATGAAGATGGTGGAGGAGACACGCAAGGAGATGGAGGTCGTGGAGGCGATGAAGAAGCAGTTACGACTCCGTGGCCAGCAACCCTTCATGTAGTGAGAGCAGCGCCCCAGACTTGTGTGTGCGTCTTACTTATTTTTTTGGGGGTGATAATCTTCCTTCTTGTTTTGCTCCTGTGTTTCTTCTTTTGCTTCGGGTGTTTCTCCACACATGTCACCTTCTCTGCGAGGCATGAATAGAACAATGCTAAAAATGAGATGACTAGCAAATTAGATCATTCTTTATCGGCAATAGAACAATGCCTCTTGCTAGTAATATATAATAAGAGTAGAGAGTAGAGGATATGGCACTAGGCTACCATGTTTCGTGCTCCTCCGTCGTACTCCAGTGAAGAAATTGAGTATACTGCACGGTTCTTTGCTCCTCCTCAGGTTGATGGCACATTTATATGAGCAGTCAAATCACAAGGCCCCGCCTTCTAGCAGTAATGAGCCGTCGAATCACAAAGGCCCTCGCCTCTCTTGAAACCGACCTAGCTAGACTGCCCCGCCCTCTAGCCTTTTAAAAAAGGTATACTTTTGTACAGTAGTAGGATCGATGGATTGCGCCATGGAGCAAAACTAACAAGATGAAAATTAAAGGTGGTACATATAGAGAGCGCTCGTCGCCAAATTATGCATATAGTACTATTAAAAAAGCTAGTATGTGCTTAAATGAGGTGCTAAATTCTATTAAAGAAATTAGCATACCTATTTAATTATTGGGTTCTTCTTATTTATGCCACTACTTTGTGTATCACTACTTAGTTTGCCATTAGAATTTACAACTACTCAAAAATGCCATCGATCCGTGAGATGCCGGCTCAAAAATGCGATTAGATATCTTAAAACTGTCATTGTTAAGTTAGATGTTTGCTCAAAAATGCCATTAGACATTGTGATTTTCACGTCAAAACCGTTCACCATGTTACATGAAAAAAATATGCCGATTCTCACAATGATAAGTGTGGCCCCGCTTGTCAGGAGTAACCAAGCGAACAATTTTACAGGAAAATAAGAACGCTGTTGGGATCAAGTAGGCCCCACACTTTATTTTACTGTAGTTGGATAGAGGGAGAGCTGGCATGTTGGTCCATCGGTATTTATTTAATTATAAAATGGCAAAAGAGATTTGAGTCACAATAATGGTGTCCAGCAGAACACACCCCTCAAATAAAACTAACCACCCTGAAATTCTTTGACAAAACTAAGCCCCCTAAAATTCTTTGACAACTAAACTGCTGGCTATATGATGTTGGCCATATATGTTGTACGTATATAATGTGAAGAAACGAGTGGTACTTGTAGTACTATACCAACTAAAAGATGAATTGTAAGAAATAGTAGTATGTACGTACTGAGAAGTTAAAGTAACAAGATGAAACATAACATAGTTCTGCTGGGGGCTCAGCACAACGCACCCCTCAAATAAAACTAAGCACACCTGAAATTAAACTAAGAAACTAATATTGTAGACAATGCATTAGAACTACCATGAGCAACGACACTGCCACCTTACTCGAACTCTTCGTCCTCGTGCTCGACTTCGTCCTTGTCCCTCTTCCTCTTGGCCGATACTTCTTTGCTTGAACCGCACACTTGGCTCTTGCTCTTCATCCAACGCTTGTAGATGTTGAAACAAAGGTAGCCATCCATTGCAGCGTAGTGGATGTGGTCTATATCTAGTACATTCCACTCCCATGCATGATGAAAGTTGAACGGAGGTTTCTTCAATGTAACGTACGAAGGATGAACCATGGCTCTTGCCAGGGTCAGCATTGAAGGCTGATCATGGGAGGGCACCAGCCGTTTCTTCTGGAGGTCAATGGGATTGCCTACAACGAGGCCTATCCGACCCAGGATTTCCTTGTCATTCCTAAAGTCTACACCAACGAATTTGACTAGGCCGCTCTTGAGGAACTTCTTAAATACCTTGAACTCAATGTCGGCATGGCATATGTGGTAGACCAATCATAAGTCATGCACGCAAACCTGGATGACGGCGGGCTTCTTCCTCTCTTCCTCCTTAAGATTCTTCTCTTTTCCCAGGACTGTGGTGTACTCAACATCTAGCCCAACGACCCACTCATCATTTGAGTTTTTGAACATGCGTATGAAGCGATTAAGGCATCCTTTCACCGTCATGGAAGAACGGGCATAGATGATGTCGAACTCATCGACGGTGATGGTTCTAACCTTGTACTCACCGCCGACCATGAAGATTTGGGACACCATGGATTTGGGAGGAGGGTTAGCATTAGTGGAACTGCCGTAACGTGAAAGGACGGGACGACTAGGAGCGGTTTATCGATTGTAAAAATGCTGAGTGGGGGGCGCGTGCAAATGGCAGGGTAGTGGCTTGCCTGGTGGATAAATGGATTCATGCACAGTACTATGGGGGCCCAATTAGATGGCATGTCTACTCGATGCCCAATTAAATGGCTTTCGATGTCATGTCAAGCATCCGGAAAATTACAAGTGATACAAAGCTTCCGAGAGCCCATGGATCTGAGATCGAACGGTTGCATGGCATGATTCTAGACCTATGGGTGAATAACCTATCCTGGAGGGTTATTCTACAAATTTTCAGCAACTTTGCATACGACCGTTCAATCTCAGATCCAAAGGCTGCCAGCAGCCCGTATCATGGTCGCACATACCACGACCGTCACCTCGCTCGCGCGGTCGCGCCCTTGGAGATTTAACACGGTCCGTTAGGCTATCTGTTGTTGGCATGTCATACATAGTCATCACTTAGTCACTCATACTACAACAAGGTTAGCTATAAGGTTGGCCATAAGAGTATTTTTTGTTTACTTCTCTCTATCTGTTTCTTCATAGTATTTATTGCATTTGCCAAGGAGTGACCTCTTCGAATGAAATGGTGCTTAGATGAGGTGCTATGGGCATTAAATGGCTTAGCAACTCAAGTCCCCAATGCATAGGTGCTTAGTTTTTTGTTGCTAAGTTTGCTTCATCTAGGTACACGCGCTTAGCACTGTTTCTTCCTGGGGTCACCAAACTAGTCTCTCTCTTCTTAATTAACTTGCCACATTAGACTTTATGCCTATGTGGCAGGCTTAGCACCTATAGGATCAAGTACAATAGTGGGCTATAAGCCCGCTTTACATGGCATTTTTGCATATCTGGGGGAAAGAGGAATGGAAAAAGTGGAGGAGTGGGATCTCAAGCAAGAGCCAGCCTCTACATGGCGGAGCATTGGGAGAGGCACCTGTACGGAGGTGGTCAGGAATCGGGAGACTCACGCCAGTCGTAGCGCTGTAGTTAAAATGATAATGACAAGTCAAATCACCGGGCCCCACCTGTCCAGCAGTAACTCACTGTCAAATCACACAGCCCTACGTTTGCAACAGCCTACTCCCTCATCTTCTCGCGTCTTTGTCAAACCGACTAGGCAGAACTGCCCCGCCTACCGTGCGGGAAAAGCCCCAACCTCGAATTTTAAATAGTACATTTTACTAATTTTGTATCCATAGATTGCGCCATGGAGCAAAGCCTCAAGAAAACGGCGGTACATATTTACGGAGTATAGTATACAACACGCCTGTCGCGTTCATGTCGCACCCCAGACGGTCGGTCAGTCTGGCATGCCGCTCTCCAAATGGAACACGCCTCATATTGTGTTTGCACACACATGTTCGACCACAATTGAGAACCGACCATAGGCACACTCCCCGACCCCGCAAGTCGGGTGAGCTAATAGAAGAGAGAGACGAGAAATAGTACTAGAGAAGTGTTGTACAGACATTGCTGCCTGTACGATCCCTGGATGACACGGAAGATCAGTTCGTCCATGCATGTGACCAGAGTCCAGCAGACATGCCTGGACTGGATATCGTCAACATATCATGCATGTTGTGCTGTACTGGGCTGTAGTTCTGGTGAGAAATCTAAAAAAAGGTTTCTTGTCATCTTGCAAAATTAGGCGTCATGTGCTTCGGATCACTGCGAGGGTTAAACAGCGTCAACTCAGTTCCTCCAAGGCTCTAGTCATGGGGGCCACATGCACGAAGACTACTCGGCTTCCATCTATGTCAAGCCGGCTATGTTAATTAGGGCATCTATCGATGGACCCCTTTTCTATGAGTTAATCTTTAATTTGAGCTTTGATCCTCGTCTAGTTTGTCCATCGGGATTCATGTTTGACCCCTTTTCTATTCATGGCATTATGGTTTCTTGTCATGTTATAATCCGGTGCTTCAGATCAAAATGAGGACAACTGCGCCCCCGGGCCACGTGCATGAAGACAGTCATTGACGAGGTCACCGGCTCCGGTAGACAAAATAAAACTAGTAGTACTCCACTATATAGGCAGGAGCCTCCATGCTGTCTTGCTAGTGTTGCTCTCTTCACGCTATCTCGTCCTCTCCAGATCTAAACACGACAGCGGTGGCCACATACACACACTCTCTCTCTGCTCACTTCTAGTCACATATCCAGCCCGATCCTCTTTGTCGAGGAAGGTGAGAAGGTGCAACATTCAAGTGGTCATCCTCGGCGATGGCTCTTACCCACTGCCGGCGCGTCCCGATCAGCGTGCCTTGCCGTTCTCTCCCAAGCACCGCTGGCTAGGGAGGGCCTCAGACCCCTTCTTCCTCGCTGCCGTAGTGTGGGCAGATTCGGCCTCCCGCCGCTCACATAGCGACATCCCGGCGACCCTCAGGTATAACTTCCTTCGAAACCAGCCTTGCTCTACTTCCCGAGCTCCTGACGTCACTGCATTTGTATATTTTACTATTTCCTAGCCCCCCTCGTAGATAGGATCGATCGGCTGTTCGAAAGCCACCTAAATTTTTACGGTTAAGAGGTAAAACTAGTTCATGCACTTGAATCTAGCTGTACTTGGTTCAAACAAGGAAGAAAGGGGGTGGGGGTGGGGGTGGGGGATGATTTGTTACCTGAATATGGACTTGGTCGAAAGAGGAAATAATGGGGGTGAAAAGTAGCAGAGACTGGCTATCCAACTGGTCTATATGTCTAATAGGGAAATAAAGGGAAATGTAGTACAAACTCAATATAAACCCGATCTATTGGTTCAAAAAGGAAAGAAAGTGGGGTCTGGGGGACAAGTCAACAGGGTAAGTCCAGCACTAGATTTGCTAGCCTCACACAGTATAAGGTGGCTATACCAAAAAAATGGGACCAACCCAGATATCCTGTTCTGATGTTTGTTGCCCCATGCCACTCTTATGTAATGCCAACGGTAAAATGTAGCAGTCGCACTGGTAAAAGTAAGGACACGTTAAACCAATGTTGACGGTAAAATGAAGCAATGGCACCATTAAAGTAATGTAGTATTTAACGGTTTTCATAGTTAATCCTAATGCCCACACTAATATATAGCAATGTTGCTGCTTTAGAAATTGCTACTGTCCTTGTAGGATTGCCATTCAGATAATGAACATGCTTCTTTTCATTTGATGTATGTTTCATTCCTTGTTTGTCACCCTCCTTTCCACCTTTTTTGTGCAAATAGAGACATACATTTCACGCTTGATCTTAGTTGAACTGGACAAAATGATATCCAAATTATAGTTGAACATTCCAGGAGCTTCACAACCAACCTTGATGTTACTCAATTTTATTGTAACTAATGACGAAGAAGCTCTTTGGGTTTCATTTTCCGATGGAAATGGAACCGGGGCTGGAGCCCTTTTCTTAAAAAATGAAGAAGAAGCTGCTAGCTCATGGGACATTGCTTCATTTTAGGTGAACTGCACCAAAGGTTCCCAAGAATTGAATCATCCATGTTGGTGACAGGTGTCATCCCTTCTACGATGGAGTTGACTGCAGACATGGTTCACATCACGAGGTATGTTCCTTTTTGGTCTAACCGTTTGCCAAAGATCCTGCATGTTGAGTCTGCTCTTGTGCTACTGTTTTGGCACTGCCATGATAAAGCAGTAATGTTATTATTTTGCACCTTAATCTAGTGGCACTATTAATTTGAAGCAATGTTTTGGCACAGCTAGTGGCACTGATTTTTTTATATATTGAAAGAGGGGGTTTCCTCCGATTTCATTAAAGAAATCTAACCATAGAGAACCATTATCCGACAACATCTCAGTGTAAACGGGTAGTTATGCAACTACTACTAGAACAGACTGAGTACTAGCACGAGACAAGTTTGCCACATAAGCTAGGCAGGTAGGCCGACACATCGCCAACTCGAACAAGTTTGGATTATAACCCAAATGCTACCACAGAAACATCAGAGGGGAAGATAGGGACTGAAAGAGCCAGCTTCAGCATCCCAGTCTAAGCACCTCCGGCCCCCATCCTTGCGACGCACGGTTCACCTTGTTTGCCACCTGCTCGACCCTAGTGCCACTGATAAAATGAAGTAATAATACAGTTAAAATAGAGCGAGTGTCCTCTCTATCATTTCATTTCCAATGTAGATAAAGAAAGTGCTTCTCTTTGTTAGTATATATTTCATCAACTAGTCCCATTGTTAATGTTTAAGCATTTCTGCAAACTGGGTGCTTAATTTTAGTTGATCTGGACAAAAATAGAGATTGGAATGTCTCAAGGCTCCTCCTTGTACTACCGCTGTACACTGATGTTCATCACTGGCAGAAGGTCTATCGGGGAGACTTGGGTCGATTTCCAGTATGAGGCGTCGCAGGGCCCATCTCGCCCTTGCAACATGCAATACTATGATACTATCATAATATTTTCGTCTATTTATTAGTGTATGTTTCATCAACTAGTGCCACTATATTGTAATCACGCCTTTTCATTATCTGTGCAAACAGGGTTATTTTGCTGCATTTTGGTGGAAGTGCACAAATGTACGGATGGAACTGGCATATATGCAGAGTGCTAGGTGCCAAGTAAAAATTGCCAACACCAGCCCTGCTCCATCTAAGCATTGGCATCGACCACCATCAGTGGGATGTGTGGCGCTCACTGTGGACGGATCTTACTCGGCAGTAAATCCTCTAACCAAATACTAGTAGCTTAGACTTCAAAATAAAAAATACTGGTAGCTTATATTGGCAGCTTTCTAGGGTGTACTCTTTTCTGAAAGAAGAACCAATCTATTTTTCTTTATTTGTACACACTCTCACAACTTTGTCCCAAAGGTCCAGAGCTATTTTAGGGTGATTGGCATAGTACTCGGAGACTGATTGTAAGCATGATTTTTATTAGCTATCACACTAATTGTAAGCATGAGCAGATGGGAGATTAGGTTAGTGCGACGCTTACCTTAAACCCTACGGACGACGTTGAAACGAGGCGATCGTCGATAGAACCGTGGAGAACGGCGGGGAAGCAACGTCGCTCCATCTGGCCTTCTCTTGCGGTGGGAGAACGAATACTCTTGTGGCTCTGGCTGGCTCTGCACCCTCACGAACAACACACCGTACTCGATCGATTCGTTATCCTCTGGGTGCTGGACCTTGGACCTATATGCCCACCACCTCCGCCTGACTTTCGCCTCGGTCGAATCTGTCTGCCTCCATCGCCGAGAGGAGATACTCGATGAACTCAAAGGACTGCGGCGTGATTGTCGCCGAGGAGTGCATCGCTACCCTCATCGCCGCTGTCTCACTCTTTCGCATACATTGCCACATGGCCCTCACCGTCCTCGAAATCTCCCACTCATTGTCAAACCAAGTAAGGATCTCCTTCAACCTGGCTAACTTTGCCTGGTCGCCGCCGGTGATCTTCCTGATTCGCTGTTGCATCCTCTCCATAGATGTCCTTCTGAGTGGTCTGGTGCTAGCTTTGGAAGATGGGAGGATATACGGTGGTCTTGCAATAGAGAAGAGGGAGAGGTGAGATGGTGGTTTTGGAATGGGGATGATGGAGAGGAGAGGGGGTGGTTTTGAAATGGAGAATAGGGTGAGGCGAGACGGTGGTTTCTGAATGGAGATGATGGAGAGGAGAGGTTTCCCTGCCTTTCGGTCGCTGACAGGTGGGCCCTGCGCTTGGTGGGACCCATGTGTCAGTGTCTCAATGGCAGGATGGGATACGTTAGGGGATCCTCGTCCGAGGAGAGAGGAAGTGGTTTTGCAATGGAGAAGAGGGAGAGGTGAGACGGTGGTTTTGGAATGGGGATGATGGAGAGGAGAGGAGGTGGTTTTGTAATGGAGAAGAGGGAGAGGAGCGTGCGGCAGCGATTTAGGATTAGACGAGAGGGCCGGTGCGCTGTGACTGGATCAAAATCAAAATCAATTTACCCTTCAATTATGAAACCGACCCCACATTAACTAGTCCCCCTTTTATTCTGGGTCATAATTGACCACGATTTTCACAAATAAAATATATGTTATACGTTGCAAAAATAATATAATTTGAAAGTACATTCAGATATGAACCAAACGATACAACTTTTGGTGATATGCATTCACATTATACTGGTCAAATACAGTATGTGGTCAAACTTTGACCCAAAATACGCAAAATAAGAAAAATACTTCCAAGACCAGCGCCGCTCCTCTCCTCTTAAACCACCGCTGCTCCTCTCCTGTTCCAATCTAAATCTAGTGCCACTCCTCTCCTCTTCCATCTCAAAACCACCGCCCCTCCTCTCCTGTTCCAATCCAAAACCAACGTCGCTCCTGTCCCGTTCTAATCCAAAACCAGAGCTACTCCTCTCCTCTTCCATTCAAAAACCACCGCCGGTGAGTGAAGGTGCTGTGAAGAAGTAGATCGATGGAGGAGTACAACAGATACGTGAGGATCGCAGATAGCGACCCTGTGAAGCTTGCTAGGATGTTGGAGATACAGTCTTGGTTTGACAATAAGGACAAACTAGCGGCGACGGTGACATCCATGGCCAAATATCTTTAACAGAGCGAAAAGTCGGTGATTGTTGGTGTCAAAACCGGCGGATCTCGGGTAGGGGGTCCCGAACTGTGCGTCTAAGGCAGATGGTAACAGGAGGCAGGGAACACGATGTTTACCCAGGTTCGGGCCCTCTTGATGGAGGTAAAACCCTACGTCCTGCTTGATTTATTCTTGATGATATGGGTATTACAAGAGTTGATCTACCACGAGATCGGAGAGGCTAAACCCTAGAAGCTAGCCTATGGTATGATTGTATGTTGTCCTACGGACTAAAACCCTCCGGTTTATATAGACACCGGAGGGGGCTAGGGTTACACAAGGTCGGTTACAAAGGAGGAGATATCCATATCCGTACTGCCTAGCTTGCCTTCCACACCAAGTAGAGTTCCATCCGGACACGAGATGAAGTCTTCAATCTTGTATCTTCATAGTCCAACAGTCCGGCCAAAGGATATAATCCGGCTGTCCGGATACCCTCTAATCCAGGACTCCCTCAGCGATACTCCCGAAGGGAGTCGCGCGTGAGTACATAGAGCTGCTCCTCTGGGCCATGTAGCAAACAGATTCACCAAATCCGATCGTGAGGGAGCGGTGATGGGAGTATTGATCCCAGATGGAGCATCCACCAGAGATTGAAGGATCGAGCACCTACAGGGTGCCGTTTGTGAGGGTGTCATGCTAGAGCGAGCCGGTGCAGTCTTCGTCGACCCAACCCAGCTGCAAGAGGAGAAAAGCAGTTGGCCCAACGACGCTTACCCGCCATCCTCTCCCTCGCCATTCACATCGTCTCACGGGGCGACTGTCTGTCACCAAGGAATAGGAGGGGACTGCCCCCGAGCCCAATAGTCGGGCAAGTTGTGAATTGTCAGGAGGAGCTTAGGGTTGTCAGTATTTGCAAGTTGTGAATTGTGTTTTGTGTTGTGTATTTTGAGAGTACTTTCAGATACGAATGTCTTTTGAATTTCAGATTTGCATTATTGAGCATATGAAGTATTTTATGAAGTCTAGAGATCTATTTTTAGCACTTGAAAATATAGTTTCATAGGAGTATAAAAGTGCAGACAATGTGATTCTCACAGAAGAAACATCAAGTTTCAGTTTCAGATAAGAAACTACAAGTTTAGTTTCACTTAAGAAACTACAACTTTCAGAAGCAGAGTATTTATATTAACACGGCCTTTTCAAACAGGGTTAACATCATGTTGGAAGTTTTATTCATGGTCGAAAATGGAACTACCAGCCAGTTAACATCATGCTGATCAACATTCATGCATAGCAAATCTTCATATGATGCACAGTCAAAAAGATATGCTATTTTCAAAATGCCCACACAAGGTCGAGTGTGCGAAAAACAGAGAAAATGAGGGACGAAGTTTTAGGAAGTGTTGGACATTGTGTGCGTAGATGACAATGGGGACCCACATGTCAATAATGGCAGAGGCAAAAAATTTGGAGATATTTTCCCAGCATCAGGTGGAATCAAACCCGGACGGAACAACTGTCGGGTAGTGTCACTTGGCCACCGGGCTAGTTCATTGCTTCCGTTACAAATAAGGAACTTCCTTGGGTGGTCTGATCACCTCGATCTTGCGCCTTTGTGCGCTCGCTACGGCGCCGCTGTCTGTTGTTGTGAACATGCTGAAAAAACGAGAGGAATCTGGAGAGGACTGTACGTGGAGAGGCATACAGACGGGACCCGCCAGGTCTATGGCCGTACGCAAGAAAGTGCCTCATCGAATAAAACTTCCTCCTAATGCTATACTGACGTTGGGGCCCATGGGTTTGTCAACATAGTTCCATTTTTTAGGTTCTTCAACGTAGGAGATAAATTCACAACGAAGCTGTGGAGCTGGCGGGTAGTATCACTTATTATCACTGGGGCAGCAAGTATCTGCTGGGTTTTGGGCTACCCCGTCTAGAATTTCTTTTTTAACGTGTGCAACCCACGACATGCCGGTTTGTATTTTTTTGATGGCCATCATGTATCGACCGGCCTATGGACCTCCCATACGAGGTTTTATTTTTCCTAAAACATCGACAGCCCAATTTATGTATTTTTTTGAAGAAAACACGGAGGTCTGTTCTATGTTTCTATATAAGAATAGGAACGCCTGGTCCAACTTTTGTTTCCCTTCTAAATATATTATATATTTTTAAATTATTTTATATGTTATTATATATTATTGTTATTGTCATCATATATTTAACAGATACTTACATATGTAAGAAAACAATATCCCACATCTTATTAACTTATAAAAATAATTTCTTAACAACAAAATACTGGTTTTTTGGCAACGAAAATCTTGGTGATTGTGTACAAAAGCTTGGTAAGATTTAAGGACCAATGTAATAATAAATAACTTATTATTTAAATATATTTATAACAAAATGCTCAGCCCCTATTTATTTTTTGATAACATTGCTGCGCCCAACCCAACATTATAATTAGAATCAGCCCAGCAAAATCATGTATTTCGAGAAAGAGCAAATGGCATGTAATTTCTTAAGAGAAAAATAAATGGGCCACATGGACGCGACATTATTTGTTCACCCAGCCCAGCAAATGGACTGTAATTCTAAAAAGAAGAGATCAAATTGACTATAAATTCTGAAAAATGGGTTGAATACGTGCCACATTTTTGGAGGCTAAAATGTGGGGCAAGAGGTCGAAGCCAACACAAGTCGTTGTCAACTTAGTCAACAAATGATTCTGACATCGTTAGCCGTTGGATTTACATCCAACGACCGGCATCCATCTTCAATCTCTCATCTTCTTCCTCCAGCGCTGCCGGGACCACCTGCTCCCGCCTCCTGCTGCTAGCAGCTCTGCTTAGCATGCTTCGCTGTGAAGCGCTACCCCACCGTTGGCCAGGCCATCCCTCCACCCCTCCACACCTCATGTTTTACTCCATCGACTGCCGAACCACACCGCACCAGAACTAGTTAACCCTCGTACACCTCTTCGTCTGCGACTCTACTCCTGCATCTTGCCATCTCCAGCTCGTTGCTGTCCGGGGCCTCGCCGTCGTCCACCACCTAGGATGTGCTTGGCGCGGAGTAGTCAACGTGGTCAATGAACGACATCCATCGGAAGTAGACTGTGCGTGGAGAGGCTGACAGCTGGGTCCACGGCCACACGCAAGCAAATGCCTCCTTATTACGCGCAAAATAATGATTCCTCCACCTGACAGCTGGGACCCACCAGAAGGGCCTCTGCATTTCGCGAAAAAACGTTCCCCTCGTTGACAGGTCGGACCCACCAGCTATATCTTCGCACACAAGGAAGTGCCTCCTTATTATGCACAAAAAACTGAATACCCCCAGCTAGCTGGGACCCTCCATAGTGGGCGGCTGACTTGTGGGCCTACTAAGTTGACGGGGATGGAGGGCTTTGTCAACTTAGTCAATATGAACGATTCTAGCTCTAGTCAGCATACGATGTTTATCCAACGGTGGTAGTGCTTCTTCAACCTCTGGTCTTGTTGCTCCAGCTGCCCAAACCAGCACCGGTCATGCCTTGTGCTCCTGCTTCCCATGGCCGGCTATGATGCCGCGGAGGCCTCACCTCCCTACTACTCCCACCGCTGGCCAGGCCCTGCGGCGACAGTAACCTCACATCGTAGCTGAACCAGTGAACCCTCCTACTCCTCTCCGTGTGGGCATCCACTGCCGCGTCTTCCCCGGCTCCGCGTCGTCCCCTTCCTAGGCCTCGCTATTGTACACTGCCCTGGTGCTCTCGCCGGGGCGTGGTCAAGGAAAAACTTCCATCAGAAGAGTACTATACATGGAGAGGCTGACAGCTGGGTCCACGGCCGCAGTAAGGAAGTGCCTCCTTATTTTGTGGAAAATAATGATTCCTCCACCTGACAGTAGGGACCCATCGTGTAACACCCCCGATGAAACTTAACATATTTGCACTCCGACTCTTGCCATTTTCGGCTCTAAGTTATGAGATTTCCCCGTGGTTGGGTTTTGTCTTCGTTTTGCATGTTGTTCATGTCATGCATCTCTTATCATGTCATCATGTGCATCGCATTTTCATACGTGTTCGTCTCATGCATCCGAGCATTTTCCCTACATCCTCCGTTTTGCAATCCGACACTCCTACATCCTCCGGTGCCCCTTTTGCCTCTTTTTGTGAGCGGGTGTTAAACATTCTTGGAATTGACCGAGATTTGCCAAGCGGCCTTGGTACACCACCGGTACACCGCCTGTCAACTTTCGTGCCATTTGGAGTCCGTTTGATACTCCAACGGTTAACCCGGGAACCGTAAAGGCCTCGTGTGTGTTGCATCCCAGCACCCCTCCGAAGTGGCCCAATAACCCATCCAAACCCCCTCCATCCTCTCGGTCGTTCGATCACGATCGCGTGGCCGAAAACCGCACCTCATTTGGACACTCCCACCTCCTTATTTATATAAATAGGTGCCCCTCTTCCATTTTCGTGGACGAAACCCTAAAATCCCCCTCCGCGCCGACGGACAAATCATGCCGCCGCCCCGAGCCACTCAGCTCGCGCCACGTGTCGCGTCGCCACGCCATCCCCGCCACCGGCCCGCGAGCCCGTAGCGGGCCTGCCGAGCCCGTCCGCCGCCGCCCCGCACCCGCGTCTGAGTGCCGCACCTGAGTGTCGCGCCTGCAGCTCCGGCAAGCGTCGCCGCCGACCGCCCGCGCCGGCCACCGCCAGCCATCGCCGCCACCGCGCGCCTTCGCCGCCCCTCCATCGCCGCGGCTTCCCCGGCCTCGTCGCCGACCGGTTCTGGTCGGGCCGGACCGGATCCGCCTCACCCACCACTCCGGCCGCCACCCCTGTCTTCTCCAGCGAGATCCACTCCGGTGAGTGCTCCGGTTGACCTCGGTTTGCGCACCACCGATGAACCCTAGATCTGGAATCTCGAATGTCTATTTTCCCTAAGTCTTCTCCCAATCATATTTTCATGCATTGTTCAACATGCTATAACTCCTCATCCGTAGATCCGTTTTGCATGCATGAGATATCAAAATGTTCATCATGATGTGCTCTTCATTTTGTTCCATTGTGCCATGCTTGTTTGAGTCCATCTTGATGCCCAAATCGTTGATGCAAGAGTGCTATAAAATGTTAGGTGCTGGTTCTTATCAGATTATGAGCATTTGTCAGTTTTGCTACATTTGTTGTGTGCTGCATATGGGCATGATCTCTACATGTGTTTTGGGATATTCCATGCCATCTCTACAGGGGTGTATTCTATGTATTTTTGTGATCAATATAGTTACTAGCACAAGCATGCAAAGTAGCTCTCATGATATTGCTGATTTCAGGCTCGCAAAGAGGCCTTCATAAATCTGTTTTTGCCATGTCCAGTTTTCTGCTAAGTCTGAATCTGTTAATGAAACTTGCTATGTTTACATGGGTGCCATCATATTTTCTGCGCCCTTTTGGCTTATGGTCAGTAAGGGACTTTTGTTCTATGATTTGAGTTGATTCATGCCATGCCTTTGTTTCCTATGATCGTTTCCTGTAGCATGTTGTCATCTTGCTCTAAACATTGCTTCCTGATGTAAGTTCCTGACATGTTAGTATTTTCACTAAGTCTGTGAAGCTGATATCTTTTGCACTTTTGCCATGATTGTTTGAACCTGCTCTTGTGTGATTTAGCCGTAGCTCAGTGTTCATATTTTGTCAAGAATCTTGAGTAGATCACTGCCATGTGCTTTGTTGCTATGTTAGAGTGCAGTAGCTTAGCTTCTTGTTGAAATTTAAAAGGAATCATGTTGTTAATCGCAGAATTGTGCGATTCTCGTTTTGCTTGCCATTTGCAGACCGTGCATCCGATTCCAGTGATCTTTATATCAATTTCGACCGAAATCAACTGATCTTTCCAGCGGCACACTTGGTTTGCCAAGTTGATGCCTGGTTAAATCTTTCCCTTTCAAAGCACGCATATGCATTGCATATCACATCCCGCATATCTTGCCATGTTTTGCATCATGTTGCTTGTGCATTGCATCGTGGTTGATTGTTATTTCCTTTGCTTGTGTTCTTGCTTTGGGTAGAGCCGGGAGACGAGATCGTGATCGAGGAACCAATTGAGTACGCTTACGAGGATCAAGCTTACGTCAACTCGGAGAACTTTGCAGGCAAGATGACTATACCCTCGAAATCACTTCTATCTTTGCTTGCTAGTTTCTCGCTCTATTGCTATGCCGCGATACCTACCACTTGCTATATCATGCCTCCCATATTGCCATGTCAAGCCTCTAACCCACCTTCCCTAGCAAACCATTGTTTGTCTATGTTACCGCTTTGCTCAGCCCCTCTTATAGTGTTGCTAGTTGCAGGTGAAGATGGAGTTTGTTCCTTGTTGGAACATGATTATTGTTGGGATATCATTATTATATCTTGTTTACTTTAATGCATCTATATACTTGGTAAAGGGTGGAAGGCTCGTCCTTATGCATGGTGTTTTGTTTCACTCTTGCCGCCCTAGTTCGCCTTGAATAAAACTCCTCCGGCAAGGCCCAACCTTGGTTTTACCATTTGCCACCTAAGCCTTTTTCCCTTGGGTTTCGCAGACTCAAGGGTCATTTTTATTTTGACCCCCCCGGGCCAGTGCTTCTATAAGTGTTGGTCCAACTTGGGCAATGTCCTGCGCCCCCTGGGCAACCAAGGTATATGCCAAACCGATGTCTTGCCCATCCGGTGTGCCCTAAGAACGAGATATGTGCAGCTCCTATCGGGATTTGTCGGCACATTCGGGTGGCTTTGCTGGTCTTGTTTTACCATTGTCGAAATGTCTTGTAACCGGGATTCCGGGTCGTCCTGGGAGAAGGAATATCCTTCGTTGACCATGAGAGCTTGTGATGGGCTAAGTTGGGACACCCCTGCGAGGTTTTGAACTTTCGAAAGCCGTGCCCATGGTTATGGGCAGATGGGAATTTGTTAATGTTCGGTTGTAGAGAACTTGAAACTTAACTTAATTAAAATTAATCAACCGCGAGTGTAGCCGTGATGGTCTATTTTTGGCAGAGTCCGGGAAGAGAACACGGTCGCGTGTTATGCCTGAATGTAAGTAGTTTCAGGACCACTTCTTAATCTTTGTAGCTTCTAGACCGTGCTTTGCTTCTCTTCTCGCTCTCTTTTGCGTAAGTTAGCCACTATATATGCTAGTGCTTGCTGGAGCTCCACCTCACTACCTTTCCTATCCATAAGCTTAAATAGTCTTGATCGTAAGGGTGTGAGATTGCTGAGTCCCCGTGACTCACAGATTACTTCCAAAACCAGATGCAGGTGCCGATGATGCCAGTGCAGGGGACGCGACTGAGCACAAGTGGGAGTTCGACGAGGATTCAGGACGTTACTATGTTTCCTTTCCGGACAATCAGTAGTGGAGCCCAGTTGGGCCGGTCGGGTATCTTTTGCATTAGGGGTTGTCTTTCTTTATTTGGTTCTGTAGTCGGACCTTGATTGTATCTGGATGATGTAATGCTATATTTATGTATTGTGTGAAGTGGTGGTTCTAAGCCAACTCTTTATCCCTTTCTTATTCAGTACATGGGATGTGTAAAGATTAGCCCTCTTGCGACATGCCTACTATGCGGTTATGCCTCTAAGTCATGCTCCAACACGTGGGAGATATAGCCGCATCGTGGGTATGACACATCAGACGGGCCATCGTATTTTGAGAAAAAAATGTTTCCCCCTAACTGCTGGGACCCACCAGCTACATCTTCGCACGCAAGGAAGTGCGTCCATATTACGTGCCAAAAAATGATTCGCCCCCCTCACTGCTGGTACCCACCAACTACATCTTCGCATGCAAGGAAGTGCCTGACAGTCGGGACCCACCTGGTCGAAGCGTACGTAGCGTTGTCATTCTGGTTGCGAACGTGTACATACATACAATCGGTCTGTCTGCAGGTTGCAGCGATGAACCGTGGCCGTGTATGGAAGGGCATGTGTGGTAGTAGAGGTGCGCACGTAGCATGTACACGTACGTACAGCGGCCATGTTGCAAGAAAGTAAATGCGGCCATGTACGTACATACGGGCGGGGTCTCGAACGCCTACTCGTGCATATGTACGACCAGGGCTCGTGTACATGGTTGTGGCTGGGTCGGAGCGGAGAAACTGTGTCCTCATCGTGTTCATGGGGAGGCAACGGAATGCGTCGTGTTTACCGAGAGGCAACGGAACACGTGCTGTTCATCGGGAGCCAACCGGCTTGGATGGAACAGGCGATGGAAACGAGGCCTGGCGTACTGCAGAACAGAGGAAACAACCTTGTGTTCGACCGGCCACGGTGGAAACGGGATCCTGTTCATCGGGAGGGGTCTGGCGTACCGCAAAACAGACCTCCTACGGTCGAAACGGGGTCCTGTTGATTGGTATGGGTGTGGCGTACCAAAAACCAGAGGAAACAGACTTCTGTTGGAGCGCTACGGTCTAAATGGGGGTCTTGTTCATCGGGAGGGGTGTGGCGTACCGCAAAAACGAGACTCCACGGGATGTTGTTCATCTCCACCGTCGACTGCCTCCACGGGCTACTGTTCATCCACCGTCGACCTCCTCCAGCCTCCACCTGCGACTGTTCATCCATGGGCTCCTGTTCATCCAGCCTCCACCGCGCGCTCCTCCACTGGCTACTGTTCAACCATCCCTCTCCACGGGGGTCCTCTTCAACCACCCCTCCACGGGCTATTGTTCATCCAGCCCTCCACCGGCTACTGTTCAACCATCCCTCCACCGGCTACTGTTCAACCATCCCTCCACGGGGTCCCGTTCATCCAGCCCTCCACTGGGTCCTGTTCATCGACCAGCTTGATCGATCGGGGTACTGTTCATCCACCGGCAATGGCCTCTACTACCACGGGTTCCTGTTCATCCAACCCCCCACCGGGAACTATTCATCCAAACCCCCTCAACAACGCTCATTGTTCATCCAGGGAAAGAGGCAGCAGTGTTCGATCGGCTTCAGTTAGCAGCAGTAGCAAAGGAATCACTTGGGCTCAATTAGCAGCAAGGGATCGATCAATCGCTCGGGTTCAGTAATCCGTAGCCTGCAGTGCAATCGCTCGGGTTCAGTTAGAGCCAAATACCTCGCTCAGGTTTAGTTAGTGCGCAACGCCTCACACACACACGCGTACGTACGAGAGAAACGCACATCGCTCGGCCCTCGACCACCCACCATAAATGGGAACTCCCCTGCTATTTCCCTCTCACTCGCTTCTACCACGGTTTTCTCCGTCATGGACGGCCCAAAGAATGTCGTGCAGCTGCGTCTCCGGCCCGCCCAGGACGAAAAGCCCATTTTCTGTCATGATTTTTTGTCATAGAAGTAGGAGCCCATCACATCAATGATGATACTGGGTTTTGCCACAATTATTTTCATAGAAGTATCATAAGTATGACATATTTTTTTTCATTCGGCCCAAAATGTCACGGATGTGTCTTTTTTTGTAGTGTCTAAGCACGCACTAGCTTTTTTAATAGTACTATATGCATAATTTGGTGGCAAGCGCTCTCTATATGTACCACCTTTTTCTTTAATTTCATCTTGTTAGTTTTGCTTCATGGCGCAATCCATCGATACTACTACTGTACAAAAGTATACATTTAAAATGCTAGAGGCCGGGCAATCTCGCTTGGTCATTTTCACGAGAGGCGAGGGCCTTTGTGATTTGACGGCTCATTACTGTTGGAAGGCAGGGCCTTGTGATTTGAGTGCTTGTATAAATGTTGTCGACGAGCTGAGGAGGAGCAGAGTACCATGCGGTATACTTCAAGTTTTCCAATGGAGTACTAGTAAGACGGAGGAGCACGAAACATGGCAGCCCGGTGCGTTATGGCGATAAAAAATGATCTAATTTGCTAGTCATCGATCCCACAGTGCCGCTCATCGTTAGCATTGTTCTATTCATGCCTCCCAGTGAACATGACATGTGCGGCGAAACACCCGAAGCAATAGAAGAAACACAGGAGCAAAAGAAGAAGGAAGATTATCCCCCCCCCCAAAGAAGGAAGACGCACACACAAGTCTGGGGCGCTGCTCTCTACTACATGAAGGGTTGTTGGCCGTGGAGTCGTAACCACTTCTTCTTCGCTGCCACGACCTCCATCTTCCCGCACATCTCCTCTGCCATCTTCATTCTGTCCATGACGCATGATTTCTCCATGCGGGCCTTCATCATCTCTTTCACGGGCGCATTACGTACCTTGACAGCAGCCGGGTGCTTGATATGGAGCTTCGCAAACTCCTCTTTCTGTTCCATGATGAGGGCGTGAAACATCTTCCCCGAGGAACTACTCTTCTCATGTAGTTCCTTCCAGCCGGTGTTCTCCTCCTTCAGCAGGTCGAGCTTATGGCAGATCTTTGCATTTTCCTCCTGAAGTTGTAGGATTTCGCCGGTCGCCTTCTTATCCGAGGCAAAGCTCTTCTTCAGTAGCATCACCAAGCCAACGGTCAACTTCCCCTGCTCATTGAGATCAGCGGGCATGTCGTCGAGGCTCTCCTTCAGCAGCTCTACCAAGCTGTCGATGAACTCCTTCTACTTATTGAGCTGATCGGGCATGTCGTCGAGGGATAACGACTCGAGCGGTCGCACAAGTTTGTGATGTAACTGGTCATACATGTCAGACCAAGCCGAAGGGTGTCCCTTCGGTGAGACGCGGGTGCGACCGACCATCTGTTGGTGCGACCGACCGTAAGTATTACGCGATGGAGAATTCAGGTTGTGGCTTCAGGTGATTGTCATGACCAAGCAATCAAAAACTAGTGATAAATCAATTACCATCTTTTTCCAAACGACCAAGTATTTTCACAGGAATACAATACATATAGATAGAGTGATTGTCAAGGTGGCAAATCGACATGGCGTTGCAAGTTCACTTCAGCAGCAACTGAGTAGGTCAGTACATCACTGGGTGGAAGGAGGGCAGCTCACCTTGCCTACGATGCATGCCCAGCGACGCCACCGTAGCTGGTCCCTGGATTTGGCTTCTCCTACCGCCAATTTGAACAGTTGCACCGGCTGCTCATGGCATTCTGTAGGCATGCGCGTTCTTTCCTCCATAGTCGACTTCGTGAATATGATCTCTGCCATTAGCCCCAGCTCAAAATCAACACGACATTGTCAGATGTTGACATCCCTCAACATCTCTCCCCTGAGATCGACTTGCGCCTCTGCCTTGTGCTTCGCCAGGCACGGCTCCTTCAAACTTCTCTCCAATTGATGCGACGCTTCCTCGATCCAATTTGCCCTCGCTGCCCACCACCTGAAATGCAGCCCTGGCATGTCCTCCGGTGCCACCGATCTGTGATTCCAGAGCAATGGATGCCCTTTAAAACACATGTGGGCTTCGCTCAAAGGCGACAGTGCTGCGGGCTGCAGCGAGAGGGCAGCCTGCAGGATCCTGGGATCTAAGGGATTATCCATGGCGAGATCCTCCATGGCGGGATCCGGTGGGCGAGGCGGGGAGGCGAGCCTAGGCGTTGGGAGAGCCCTACAAGGCTAAGATAAAGATATTACTACTCCACTCCGTCCATATTTAAATACAAAGTCCACCAACAACAGTCAATGCAAAAATTGATCATGCTGTCTACGTCCTGGTTTGTTGGCCCCTTTTTGTGCCACTTTTTATGCTATGCATAAATATTTTGTTACTTAAAAATATGGTCAAAAATTGGCTCAAAATAAGAAGGAGACCAATGGATGTAGCAACCCATGATTTAACTACTCGCATGCACGCTGTGGAGTAGTAATGTCTTTCTCAACTACTTCCTCCCTCACATCCACTCAATTTGGATGCGCTGTATTAATTTACCATCAATGAAGTGAAGGACTTTACACGCGTCAAATTATCACATGGGGTGGATCTTTGTTAAAAAAAGCGTCCCACCGTGTACCCGCGTGTGCGTGCATGGAAATGAGTGTGTGCGTGCACATCTTCACTTCATGCATGTACTGCCGGTTTGTGTGAGAGAGGACGAGTACATTCTTCTGGAACCAGCATCACATCACTATGATCAATCCATGAGGTCGCGACAATGCCTCCACATGTGCCACGTGGCTCCATGAACTGAAAAAGGGAGAGACACTATGTAGCGTGCCATTGGAATTCTATTTTACGTGTTTTTCACACACTGGAAGTACTAGTAAGGTACACGTGCATTGCACACATCAGATTTGGCAACCAAATTATGAATAAATACCACACTATAGCATGTAAGCTTTGAGTCATACATGCATGATGTAGACTTCCTTTAACTCTTATAGTTCATCTCATTCAAAATCAATTAGTTTTTATAAAAAAGTTAATCGATCTTATGATTCATGGAATTGTGCGTCGTCAAGCATAAAGTAAAAATAAATAATGGCAATTCAACTAGAAAAAAAGTTTGGGTAGTTATGATACGGAATATTCTAGAACAAAGGAGAAGAACTTGTGTTTTGTGCATTATGATTAAGTTCAACCATGGAGTCTTCTAGATTGTACATGTGGCAGAATCTGGTGGGGGGCTGGAAGATGGTGTAAGGGGCCAAGTGGAGGGAGACTATGAAGGAGTGCACAAGTGCGAGATTGATATTTAACGAGAGGGGGCGAGAACGTGTGCGGTTGCGCACAGTGGCGGAGCCATGAAAAATAAATGGGCTAGGGGGCCAAGCATTGCTAATCCATTATGAGGAGGGGAAATTCATCAACTTAAACCATTTTACCAGCAATTGATCTACTGATCACATTCATATTAGCCTCAATATATAGTGATGTTAGGGTGGGGCAGGGCCCTTGCTGCTCCCTGTCTTTGCCACTGTGCACGCATCTGAGAGATGAAGCGGAAGACATGGATGATGAGAGGGGGACGCTCGATATATAATTAATGTGGGTGTATTAGCTATGTAATCCTTTATAGAGAGGTATAGATCGATCGATGTGTACATGGGAAAGAGGGTGAGACCTCACTAGATATATAGATTGATCGGTTTGGGTGGAAAACTGGGAAAGACCTAGCTATATGTACACACACATAGAGGAACATCGATCATTGTGCATGCACGTGGGAGATAAAGAATTCCCGGAATGATGAAGAGGGGGAGGTGTGTGTGTGTGTGCATGCATGGGAGACCAACCTAAAGAAAAAGATTGCATGTGTGTGATGGATAATGCCGAGTGGTAGTGTGTGTGCATGCATGCATGAGAGAAAGTTAGTGGTACACTTATAAAGAGAAGACGACTGTGTGGGTGTAAAAGACTAGGTGAGGTCAAAATCAATGTAATGTTGAATTCAAATATTTGAATAAGAGATCATGATGTTTGAAACCCATGCATGCATGCATGATTATAATTGAGATATACTCGGTGTGGTTTGGAAACGAGCATGCTATACTATATACACATTGAACAAGGTCAGACTGATTTGAATTGGAGATACTGATGGCAGACATCGTTTGGCCACATTGCATCCATGCATGGACACATTTATCTAATTGGAGATGATGGGTGGCTTTCGCATCACATATGTATATCTATACCCCTATATAGTTTGTGAATAACTTTGAAAGATGGTCATTGGATGAAGCCAATCCGACGGTGCAGAGATGGCAAATCCGAGCACTACTGGCCATTGGATATCATCTACATTCCAACCAATTTTGCCACGTGTACAATCTAGAAGACTCCATGGTTGAACTTAAGCATAATACACAAAATTCAAACCACAAGCACTTCTCCTTTGTTCTAGAATCTTCCGTATCATAATTGCGCAATTTTTTTAAATGAATCGCCATTATTTGTTTTTACTTTATGCTTTACAACGCACAATTCCATGAATCTTAAAATAGATTATCTTTATTATAAAAACTAAATGATTTTGAATGAGATGAACTATAAGAATTAAACGAACATCTACATCATGCATATATGACTAAGAGCTTACAGGCTATAATGTGGTATTTATTCATAATTTGGTTGCCAAATCTCATGCGTGCAATGCACATGTACCTTACTAGTCTAAATGGTGTTTGTGTGTGTTGTGCGTGTTAAACACATTGTACGTAGTATCATACATGGTTTAGATTCCGAAAATCTAGCTAGATCATACATGTACGATGATTTGAATTCAACATAAAATGGATACATATATTTGAATTTGAGATCGTATGTACATGTAGTTCATATTTATATAGGAATTTACTACTCTTATATTCATGTCATGTGTTGTGAAGATAATATTTAGATGGTTGTATAACTAACCCGAGTACACACTACTAGGAAAAGGGCTATAGATGGAATTGACACTAATGGCGCACCAGACATGTGGTGCGCCATTACTATATACTAATGGCGCACCATGTGTTGGTACGCCATTAGTGTGGTAGACACTAATGGCGCACCACGTCCATGGTGCGCCATTAGTAATTTTTTTTTAATTTTTCCATAACTACTAATGGCGCACCGTGGGAGTGGTGCGCCATTACTAGTTGAACTAGTAATGGCGCACCACATCCACGGTGCGCCATTAGTAAAAAAAATTATTTTTTTTAAATTTTTGTCAAAACTACTAATGGCGCACCGTGGGAGTGGTGCGCCATTACTAGTTGAACTAGTAATGGCGCACCATGCCACGGTGCGCCATTAGTAACTTGGCCACCACTTCCACCGAATGCACCCCCCCCCCGGTGGATCGCCTTTTCAGTTTTAAAAAAAATAAAAGAAAATGATGAAAATGTCAAAAAAATAAAAGAAAATAAGTTTCCCATGTGATATGTGGTCTAGTTGTTGGGAAAATTTGCAAATATGAATTTCGACTTCATTTGCAAAATCTCTCGAGAATTTGTAAAAATGGGCATAACTTTTGCATACTAACTCGGATGAAAAAGTTTTTTATATGAAAAATCATCTACTCGAAAAGTTACATCCGATTTTAACGGGGGGAACCCCGTTAAACATTTTCAAAATCCTCAAAAACCTAACAGAAAAAAGATACGGGGCTTTTAAGATCTCGAGAGGCAAAAAAATTCAAAAAATTCAAACTTACTAATGGCGCACCTGCCCATGGTGCGCCAGTAGTATCTTCCCACCTTCAAAATTCAAAATAGGTCAACAAAATAAAAAAAAGTTACTAATGGCGCACCTGCCCATGGTGCGCCATTAGTATCTTCCCGCCTCCTCTCCTCTCCTCCACTCCATCCCCTCCTCTCCTCTCCTCGACTCCATCTCCTCCTCTCCTCCACTCCATCTTCCCTTCTCTCTTCCACCATACTACCCTCCTCCTCTCCGGAGACCTCCTCCTCCTCCTTTCCGGCGACCTTCTCCTCCTCTCCGGTGAACTCCTCCTCCCTCCTCTCCTCCCCTCCCCTCCCCTCATGATTTCTCCTCCCTCCTCTCCGGTGAGCTCCTCCTCCCTCCTCTCCGGTGAGCTGCTCCTCCCTCATCTCCGGTGAGCTCCTCCTCCCTCCTCTCCGGTGAGCTCATCCTCCCTCATCTCCGGTGAGCTCCTCCTCCCTCCTCTCCGGTGAGCTCCTCCTCCCTCCTCTCCGGTGAGCTCCTCCTCCCTCATCTCCGGTGAGCTCCTCCTCCCTCCTCTTCGGTGAGCTCCTCCTCCCTCCTCTCCGGTGAGCTCCTCCTCCCTCCTCTCCTCCCATCTCCTCATGGTTTCTCCTTCCTCCTCACCGATGCTCCGGTGAACTCCTCTCCGGCGACCTCCTCCTCCTCTCTGGCGATGTAGGCGAGCGCCTCTCCGGTCACCTCCTCCTCCTCCTCTCCGGCAAAAGAACACGGCAAAAGAACGTACAAGATCCAAAAACGGGAACAAAATTTGAAATAATATCGTGCAAAAAAAATGAGCAAAAAAACGAGCAAAAAATGGGCAAAAAATCGCGATCCAAATTCAAAATTCAAAAATAGCAATGGCGCACAGTGGGGATTAGACGGTGCGCCACTACTATTTTCCCGCCTTCAAAATTCAAAAATACTAATGGCGCACCATGGTCTATACTAATGGCGCACCAGTGGCCTGTACTAATGGCGTATCGTGGCCTATACTAATGGCGCACCAGTGGTGCGCCATTAGTATACCAGATACTAATGGCGTGCTAGTAATGGCGCACCAGTGATGCGCCATTAGTAGGCAAAACTGGTGCACCATTAGTAGGCCTTTTCCTAGTAGTGACAATCCCATTCAAATTGGGAAAATGTACTCAAATTTAGTCCATATGCTAGACAACACTGATTGTTTTTTTATTGTTTAGGGAAGTGCAAATTGATTTGGTATTGTACATGTTATGCCTGTTGTCCCGATTTTTTTAGTTTTGTCGTTGTTGTATTTGCATGCATTTCTAGTAATATAGTAAAATAGGACATGGCTCTCTCTAGTGATGAGGTGCGAATTGTCTTTTTTTGTACACATTAAGATTCTTCTCCCGAAATTTCAAGCAGCTCCTTGTTATGCCGAAATTGCAAGCTAGCATTTGTGTCTATCATGCTGTGAAACTCCCGCCTCTTCAACTCGTGCCTTGTTACCCCGAAATATTTAAGATATATCTTTGTCTCATCGTGCTCTGAAAACTCCCTCCATCTCAACCCACACCTTGCTATCCCAAAATTACAACGCGCGCAAAAACTCCCACCTTTTGCGAAATCCCGACACGCGAAATGCCCATGATACCACTTAACCGAAAGAATCGCCTAGCTCAAATCGGTGGGGTACTTTCGTATCTTACCCCACATTTCAGACAAGCGCATCCCTAAGCCATGGTTCCCCCCTCCCATCCCATCCGCCCAGCCATTCGTAAACCGAGGCCACGAAAACCCACGAAGCCCGACACCCTCCTCCGTCGGCAACCTAGCCGGAGCCTCTTCCCCGAGGACGTCGTCCACATCAACACCTCGACGTCCCTCATACACTACACGGGATGAGGATCCGCCGTCAATCTCGTCATCCCGCCAGTTCAGCCACCCCGTCCTCCACCTCCAAGCCTCTTCCCTGATGTTCCCCTTGTATTTCGCGTCACCTCCATTCCCACATTTCCATCTTCACCTGCACCACCGGAAGAGCAGCATCATCACCGATTCCTTGGATGAAGCTGAGGCCAAATCGGCGCCACCAAAGAGGTTGTACACTAATCACCGCATTTTCTTCTTGATTCAATATCATGGTGCTGCCAGTGCTCGGTCTCGAGCTGACATGGCGCGGCTCCATCCACGGCGGCGTCGCCGGCCACTTCCTCCACGGTGTCGTTCCCTCAGCGGCGACGTCCACATCCGTAGGAGCTGCTACTGCTTTGGCTCTCGCTCCCGCTGCTGCTCTGCTCTTGCTCTCGGTCCCCTGCCTGGTCTGCTCTTTCTCTTGCCCCTGCTCGCGCTGCTGCTCTCGCTCTTGCTCTTGCTTGCACTGCTTCTCTCACTCTTGCTCTTTATTGTGCTGCTGCTCTACTCTTGCATGTGCTGCTACTGCACAAGCAGCAAATCCTGCTCTCCCTTGAGCCCCTGCAGCTGCTACCCGAGATGCTGCGACACGACTAGCTGCCCTAGCTCTCGCACGCGCTGCTACTTCGGGCGCTACTACTGCTCTACTGCTTTTCTGCTACTAGTGTTTTCCGTCTCGGCAGTAAAATTCAGTTTCGACAGCAAAATTCAGTTTCGACAGTTAGATTCAATTTCGACAGTTAAATTCAGTTTTGACAGTTAAGTTTAGAGATGAGCAGCTAATGTATTTTACATCTAGCACTTTGTGGTTATGTATTTTACGTCATCTATTGAAGATGATATTAGAATTCCACTTAGGTTAACATTGTCTCTCTTGTCCCGCGTCAGCCTCGCTGTTGTACAAATCACCGGAGCTGCTCCAACGACGAAACCCTCCATCACAGCGAAGCAGTACCCCGGGCTCCATCTCAAGATGCCTAAGATCTTCTTCCCCTCCTCCGAGAGCCAAGTCAGCCAGATCATCCTCACCGACCAACCCAATCACGCTGAGATCGACATGGCTTCGCCAAAGAGGTTGTACACTTGTTGCATCTCTTTTTTACTCTAGATGTTATATATATTGTCCACTGATCACATGTATTAATGTGAAATACGATTAGTTTCTCCTACTATATGACAAGCAGTGAGGTACCAGGAAACTTAGCTATCCGTGATGGACTCTCTTAAATGCCATCATTATTTATCTCTGCGCGTTTGAGTTGTGCATTTGTAGATGGGCCTGGGAGTTGAGCTAGTAGGGAAGTGGCCTGGGTCCAAAGTAGTGGAAGTAGCACAAAAACATTTTTTGAGTGTAGGCTTTTCCCCGCTCAAGCCTGCCTACTAGAATCACCAGTGCTTGAAAGGAAAAGTGAAGGAAAAACATAGCAATTGGAAAGTTTTCTATGGTACTACTATTCATGCATTTGGTTCAAAGGAAAACTGTAGGAGTTGTTCCTTTAGTGTCTCCCTGAAAGAAAAACCGTAGGAATTTTAATATCCACTTGTCCTCCTTTTGAAATTACTATTCATGAAGCACAAGACTAAGAGATAGTACCATAATAGAATTATAACCGTACATTTTCTTGTGGTTTGACTTAATCTCACCATGCTTCTTTGCATCCTGTGATCTTCCAATTCTTGTGAACCAAACAGCCAGATTGGCAGAAATCCTATGTTTTAAATTCTCTGTTTTGCATGTGCATTGCTATATTATTCATGTGTATTTCCTATCCCTGCATTGTTAGAATCCTCAAATTCAAACAAGCGCTTACACAGTTACTTCTATTATAGACATGTGTGAAAGAAAACCTTGTGTGGTTTGTCCTGCTCCTGCTGCGCTGTGTTCCACCCCAACTCAGCTGCTCCAACGACGGAAGGGTTCACCACAGTAGGGATCCGCCCTCCAAGCTGTCTTTCGCCACCTCAGATCTTCTTCCCCGCCACCGGCAACCATGACAACTAGATTACCATCATCAAGTGAGTCGATGACTTTGAGGACTACACGGGACCGCAAGACAGGTCGCACTCTTTTGTGTTTGCTTACGTTATGCATCGCTTAATATGATGACATGCTACTTCATCGTCCTGTTCAGCTATTAGACTCCGAGGCAGGTCCAAACTAATGTTGAAAATTGATTTTTTAAATGGTTGTGGGGTACAAATTGGGATAGCAATCAATAATATATGTCAACTATCTGGTTAATATCGGGTGTCTACTACGAGTTTCATGTTGGGTGGAAACAAACATTAAAGGAGCCATTATCTGTATTTTTTAAGAAAATATATTATCTGCCTCCTATCATTGGTTTTGGGTCTATCCACAGTTTGCTACAATCACTCTAGATTTGTGCATGCACTCCTTACATAATCTCACTATGTTGTATTCCTATGCATGTCAGTTATTGTACACAATCGAATTGAACATGTAGAGAAAAAGAGATGAGAGTTGCATGGCAATAAAATTTCATGCAGACGTTGCTCCATGGTGGGTGCAAAGGCAACCCCCTCCACCCATTTTCAAATTGTAATCAAAGAGGAAGATAACTGTTCTGAGGGGGATTCAGAAGGAGAAGACCACTCCTATTTACCCTGTGAGGTCTTCAATCTAACTTGGCATGCTGATGTTGGTAATAGCATGCATGTGGTGCCTTGCAATGCTTATTTTATACATCAAATATGTTATCTACATAGTTTAGACATGCTTTGTGTGAATGCCATCTGTTTAGTTTCTTTATCGTATATTTGAATCATGCAATGGCATCTTGTTTAGGCAGGGATCATATATTAGAATTATATCATGCCATCATTTTTATTACATATTAAATTTGTCAACAATTTTAGTACATTCAACTACTCTTCCTGTGCATCAGCCAAACGACACGGTCATGGAAAATCTGGAGTGGAAACAAGGTCTTCAGAGTAGACAATGCTATTTGACAAAGTGCATGTCTTGCTGGTTACGGATAGCTCCTCGGAGGAGGATTCAGAGACAGATGACCAGTCCTATTTCCCCCTCAAGGCGCATGCTCTAACTTGGCAGGGTTATATTGCTCATATCGTGCATATGGTGTCTTGCATTGGCATGTCATTTGCTTAGTTTAGACATGCTTTGTGTGAATGCCACATGCTTTGTGTGAATGCCACCTATTTGGTGTCTAATTACCATGTATGTGAATTTCGCAATGCATCTTGTTGCAAGACATTATATATGTGAATTATGCAATGCTATCTTGTTGCAAGGCATTATGTATGTGAATTATGCAATGCCATATTGTTTAGCCAAGTGTCATATATGTTAATTATATCATGTCGTCCTTTTTTGTATTACTCATCGCATTTGTCGACAATGTTTGTATATTCAACTACTCTTCTTGTGCATTAGCCATTTGAATTGGTGATGGGGAAATCTGGAGTAAAAACAAGGTCTTCAGAGCAGACAATGCTACCTGCTGAAGTAGATATCTTGCCGGTTACAGATAGCTCCTCAAAGGAGGATTCAGAGGCAGATGAGCAGTACTATTATCCCCCTGAGGTGTATGCTCAAACTTGGCAGGGTTATATTACTCATATCATGCATATGATGTCTTGCAATGCTTAGTTTTTACATCATATACACAATATTGAATGCCATCTCCTTAGTTGACACATCATATATGCTATTGCCCTCTGCTCACTTGCTTAGTATATAAATCCTATATTTGAATTATATCATACCATGATGTTTACATAAACAACATGTATCTGAATTATGGCATGCCAACCATTTTCTAAAGACATAATATAGTTATATCATCTCATCCTTTAGATAGTCATCATATTTTGAATTATGTCATTCTATCTATGAATTATATCATGCCATCATGTTTCCATCGACGACATGTTTGTGAATTATGGCATGCCAACCACTTTAATAGACACATCGTATAGTTATGTCATGTCATCATGTTTACATAGTCATCCTATTTTGAACTTTGTCATTCTATCCTGTTTAGTTAGCCATCATACATTTGAAATTGTGTCATGCTATCCTGTTTAATTAGCCATCATATATGTGAAATTATGTCATTCTATTCTATTTGGTTAGACAACAAAAATGTGCATTATTTCATGCCATGTTTTCTTCCATACTATCCATTGCACCTGTCTATCTTACAATATTTGTACATTCAATTACTTTTCTTGTTTATCATCCATTTGAATTGGATGGGGTGATGGTAGTATCTATGAGAGTAAAAACACGGTCTTCAGAAAAGATCATGCTACTTGTTGATGTAGATAGAACCATGGTTGTACTTGCCCAAGAACCAGCCCCACCACACATAACCCGGACTCACGCAGATTGTAACCCTCCTAGTTGGACAGAGAACCAGCTACACCCCTTCTAACCCCAACCCCAGCAGATACTAACCCAGCTCTAGTTGACACAACACCGTCTCCACCACAGAGCACCCAAACATTAGCAGTTAGTAAGGCAACTGCAGTGCCCAAAGCTCGAGGACGACCAATCCGAACCCCAAGTCAATGCTTAAAGTAGAAGAAGAATTATTCTCAGGTCAGGTTCCATAGCTATGGTTCATACTCCTTTGCTCTCGCATCACTATATTTACTCAAACCAACTAATTTCAAATTTGAAGGATGCAATTGAAACTCCAATGACGCAACAGGTACGTATTAAAGCTGTTCATTTAACATGTTTGCTGTTGTAACTTGCTCTATGTTGATTTCAGTCTCAATTGAATAAACAATTATGTTCTCATGCCATGCACATTACAAGTGTTGTTATTGCTGTGTAATTTCCCACACTTATATTCTATCCATGCTGCTTTGTCTTAAATAGATATGATTTGAACTATCTCTATCTTGATTTGGCAACATAAACTAGAATGATATAGACCATACAGTGACCATAGTACACAGATATATGTTTGTATCATGTTGTTATCCTGTCCACCTTACTACTGAGCTGGTTTACCAAAATGAGTTTCGTATACAACATGGTAAACCTGTGATGTGTCTGTTTGTTTCTCTTTTAGAATGCGGATAAAATATTGGAGAAGAGTATCGTTATGCAATGGTAAAGGAAGTAATGTAGATAAGGTTCAAGATAGTGAGACATCCCTGTTGATCTCCAAGAAAGGTGATAAAAACTATACTGAAGACACTGAGACAACCCCAAAGTCCTGTCTTGATGTAGTGTTGGAGTTACTGTCCACTACTGCTGGCACCAGCTCTTCGAACTCGCTGCCTGAATCAGTTCGGCTTCTTGAGTCTCAACTTGAAGCAGATAGACATCGATTAGATGTTCTACAACAGGAAGCTGAGGGACTGTGGAAGTCCCTGCAGAATTCAGATGCATACTTTCTGGTGCAATAGCAAGCGTTGGAGGATTTAAGCGCCAAACAACAGAAAGTTAATAAGCTTTCTAAGCATCTTGCCAGCATTAAGGGTACCCAGGATATTGTTTCTTGAGCTCTTCTAAAGTGGTTTCAGTTCTGGACTTGTTTTGCTATGGCATTTATTTGCACTGGTCGCCAACTTTGACAACCAATGTATGTGATATGCTACTTTGTTCCCTATATTTGCACTGGTGGAAAACTTTGATGCCCAGTGGATGTAATATGTGTAATAGCCGTGATAGCCTAGAATAAGTTGCTTGCTTATTTATTTCCTTGTTGTCATTTACTTGTTTGCTTGTAGTCAGTGCAGTTCTTTTTCCACGGTTTGCTAGTGGCCGCAATAACTTATTTTTTTAAAACTAGGCCACAATAACCATGGGCTACATATTTACTGTAGTGACCCTAGGCCTCCTACGAGCCGTAGTAACAATGGGTGTTTTAAAAACTAGGCCCCAATAACCATGGGCTACATATTTACTGTAGACCCTGGGCCTCCTACAGGCCACAAAAACAATGGGCCTTCTACGGGCCGTAGAAACAATGGGCCTTCTATGGGGCGTAGCATCAATGAGCCTTCTATAGGCCGTATGATAGATTGGCCCAACATGGGCCAATAATAGACCACATTATGGGCCGTAAACAGGCTAGAGTTGGAATCATCCGTTCATGGGCCTACCATAACAAGCCATCGTTAATCGGCCGTATTTGATGACGCTATGAAAATGGCCCAACAGATGAATGGGCCACAAACAGGCCGACTGTAACCATGGGCTAAATTTGGCCCACAAGTAGAAAAGGCCAGTAACAGGCTGTAAGTAACTGAATGCGGGAAATGAGCCCAAGAATAAATGGGCCCTGATAAGGCTGAAAGATAACACATGCTGGAAACGGCCCAATGGAATAATGGGCCGTTAATGGATATAAAGCTATACATTGTTCATTGCAGGCCAGTTTCACCACGGGCCGTTAATGGGCCAAGAGTTACAAAGGGCCTCATATGGGCCGAAAGATGTCATGGTCCATTATGATGATACTGGGCCTAATTTGGATAACCCGTCACGGGCCCTGAGTTAGCGGGCTATAAATGGGCTATATGCGAACATGTTGTTAATAGGCTTTTCGTGGGCCGGCCCACTAGTGTCTTCAAAATCTTGTGGGCCTTTAGCTTGGCCGGCCCATTATGGTCTGCAAAATCTTGTGGGCCTTTAGTTGAGCCGGCCCATTATGGTCTGTAAAATCTTGTGGGCCTTTAGTTGGGCCGGCCCATTTAATCTTTATGGGCCACTTTTGGGCCGGTCCACGTGTTAACATATCGTAGGCGCATCTCGCCCATTGGATGAGTGACATCTGTGCCAACGTGGACATGACACGTGGTTCCGTCGGCCAATGAGAATTTTACACGTGGAAAATCGCCACTGGTCGTGGCTGTTAGCGGGTTATCGGATCCAAAACCAGACCCGATAGCTTAACGGTGACCTGTTACAGTGGATGCCACATGTCAGTTACCCTTGACGAAAGCACTTCCATGACGCAGCACTTATCGTCATGGAAGTGGACACTTCCATGATGATAATTTCGGTATTATCATGGAACACGTCTAGAACAGCACATGTATGACTATCTTGATTCTATTATAAAATTGTCATGGATGTTGTCGTGCAATTGTCACGACAGATGTCCTAGTGAAAGAACTTAGTCATGGAGCCATCGCAACTAGGAATCTTAAAGGGGTTAATTGGGACAAAGGACACAAAAGGTTTATACTAGTTCGGCCCCTTGCGGCGAAAGTAAAGCCTAGTCCAGTTGATGTGGTATTGCTAGGTTTCGATGACCAAGGAGCGAAATACGCTAGCTTGGCTTCTCGATGTCTTGTTTTTCTTCCCCTAAGCCGCCACCGGGTCGTCCCCTTATATACACGGGTTGACGCTTGGCGGCCTACAGAGTCCCGGTCGGCTTATATCACGTGTCCGGCTCGGTGACTTCCTTTACATGCCTTTCTTTACAAGTCTTTCTTACCCATGGCGGTTTACAATCACGGGCCTCAAGCCGCCTCTGGGCTTGGGCCTACTACAAGTCTTATACTAAACCATCGCCTTGTATATTCATTGAACTTTTAGTAACCCGCCATTAGGATTGACCCGGCCCCTTCTAGGCGGGTCATACATGGTAGTTATATCCCCAACAGATGTACATGCATGACAAAAAACGTGACCTACTGTGACAAACACGTATCATCATGGAAGTGTTTTTTTTGTAGTGCCCGCGACCGCTCCCGTAGCAGGACCGGCCGGAGAGTTGCGATTCGCCCCAGAACGAGTGTCGTCACTGCGGCTGTACCCTTCGGCCGGGCGGAGAGGTGCAGATGGAATGATATCTCCACCCGTACCTCATGGACCATTGCTGCTGGGATGATGTTGATGTTGTCCTTAAGTGGTGCCTCCTGCTGATGTTTTGGCTGCAGGGGACGTGGTGACGTGGTTGCCCACGCCGACCACGTCCCCCACAGCATCCACATCACCATGCATCACCGTAGCCCCCGCGTGCGACGGGGCCTTCGAGGTGGACAGGTGAGCTGTGGCGCCATGGGCAATGGAGCCATCAATGAAGAAAATGATGATGAAGATGACACGCTGCGTACGCTTCCCCCTACCTAGCATGCCAAAGATGTCATGCGAAACCACGGTCACCGATAGGACCATGAGCCCATTGTGGTTCGGCGGGGGGGATGAGCACATTGGACAAATAGCGGAGAAACGTTGCACAACATAGTAGAGATCACACAGGCAATTTTACCCTGGTTCGGGCCACCACGAGGCATAAAACCCTAGTCCCGCTTTCGTGGATTAATGGTGGATTGTGCTGGAAACCCTAATTCTTGAGGCTTGTCTTCGGGGTAACCTTGATCACGCCAGGCGCGCCTGCCCGACAAGGGAGGTTTTCCCTTGGTGATATCTTGCTCCTTTGGCTTGACATGGTCTTCTTGATCCGCACTCTGATTCCTCCAAGAGCTGATCTCTTAGGCTTGGTCTGGTCTTGGGTGTTGCAATCTTTGCTCTTAGGCCTGTGCACGGTCTAGGCAATAGATCCAGGGTTTGTTGCACCGACACAAGACTTCCCCCCATATTCTCAAGAACAAAAGTAACTACTCACACATCTTATTCATGTCCAAGATCAGAAGGGTATTGAATAGCATATTAGATCTGAACATACGATTTTCCACCAAATAAACCAACTAGCATCAAGTACAAGATGTAATCAACACTACTAGCAACCCACTTGTACCAATCTAAGGCTTTGATACAAAGATTGAATGCAAGTGATGAACTAGGGTTTGAGATGAGATGGTGCTAGTGAACATGTTGGTCCTCCCACTATGAGAGGGTTGTTGGTGATGATGATGACTTCATCCCCCCCCCCCCCCAAAGGGAAGTGTCCCCCACAGAATTGCTCCACCGAAGAGCAAGAGTGCTCCAGCCCAAGTTCTGCCTCGAGATGGTGCCGCTCCATCCCGAAAGTCCTCTACTTTTTTTCTAGGGAAAATGGGCTTATGTACAGAAGATGGGCATCGGAGGCTGGCCAGGGGCTCCACAAGCCAGCAGGGCGCGCACCCTGGTGCCTTGTGGGCACCTGGGTGGCCACCTCTAGTACTTATTTTCTCTAGTATTTTTTTATTTATTCCAAAATAAATCTCCATAAAATTTCCTTATTCATGATAAAGGTTTATTATTCATGCTAGAATTGTATTGATTGGAAACCTAAATACATGTATGAATACACAAACAAATACCGTGTCCCTAGTGGGCATCTACAAGACTAGCTCGTTGATCAAAGATGGTTAAGGTTTCCTAACCATGGACATGTGTTGTCATTTAATAACGAGATGACATCATTAGGAGAATGATGTGATGGACAAGACCCATCCGTTAGCTTAGTATATTGACCGTTCAATTTATTGCTATTGATTTCTTCATGTCAAATACATATTCCTTCGACTATGAGATTATGAAACTACCAGATACCAGAGGAATACCCTGTGTTCTATCAGACATTGCAATGTAACTGGGTGATCATAAAGATGCTCTGCAGGTATCTCCTAAGGTGTTTGTTGAGTTGGCATAGATCGAGATCAGGATTTGTCACTCCCAGTATCGGAGAGGTATCTCTGGGACCTCTCGGTAATACACATGATAAGCTTGCAAGAAAATGACTAAGGATTTAGTCACCAGGTGATGTATTACGAAACGAGTAAATAGACTTACCAGTAACGAGATTGAACAAGGTATGAAGATACCGATGATCGAATCTCGGGCAATTAACATACCGATGGACAAAGGGAATTACGTATGTTGTCATAACGGTTCGACCGATAAAAATCTTCATAGAATATGTAAGAGCCAATATGGGCATCTAGGTTCCACTATTGGTTATTGACAAGAGAGGTGTCTCGGTCATGTCTACGTAGTTCTCGAACCCTTAGGATCCACACGCTTAACGTTCGTTGACGCTATAGTGTTATATGAGTTATATGATTTGATGACCGAATGTTGTTTGGAGTCCTGGATGAGATCACAGACACGACGAGGAGTCTCGAAATGGTCGAGAGGTAAATATTGATATATAGGACGATGGTATTTGGACACCGGAAGTGTTTCGGGACGTGCATGGAAGGAATCGAGTCACCGGAAGGGGTTCCGGACACCCCCCGGCAAGATATGCACCTTATGGGCCAAAGGAGGGAACATACCAGCCCACAAGAGGGCTGGTGCGCCCCCTCCCTTATTTGGACAGCCCTAAGGAAGGAAAAGGGGGAGGGCTAGCTCCTCCTGCCTTTCCCTCTCATGGGAGAAAGGAAAGGGGGGCACCACCCTCCCCTGCCTTTCCCTGCACTCCAAATAAGGAAAGGGAGGGGCGCGGCATGGGAGGAACCCCAAGTAGGATTCCTCGTAGTTGGGTGCCTACTTTGGCTGCTCCTCCCACCCACCTATATATATGTGGGAGGGGGCAGCTAGCACACAACAGACAATTGCCTAGCCGTGTGCGGCGCCCCCCTCCACCGTTTACACCACCGATCATATTTTCTTATTGCTTAGGCGAAGCCCTGTGGAGATCACTTCACCATCACCGTCACCACGCCGGCGTGCTGACGGAACTCATCTACTACCTTGATGGCTTGCTGGATCAATAGGCGAGGGATGTCACCAAGCTGAACGTGTGCAGAAGCGGAGGTGCCGTGCGTTCGGTACTTGATCGGTTGAAGCGCAAATAATTTCGAGAAACGCTTCCGCTTACAATCTACGAGGGTACGTAGACACACTCTCCCCCTCATTGCTATGCATCTCCATGGATAGATAATTGTGTGTGCATAGAATTTTTTTTGTTTTCCACAACGATTCCGAACAGTGGCATCCGAGTCAGGTTCATGCATAGATGATATGCACGAGTATAACACAAAGAGTTGTGGGCGGTGATAGTCATACTTCTTACCACCAACATCTTATTTCGATTCGGCGGTATTGTGGGATGAACCGGCCCAGACCAACCTTACTTGTCCACGCACATGAGACCGGTTCCACCAACTGCCATGCAACTAGTTATGCATAAAGGTGGTTGGCGGGTGTCTGTTTCTCCTACTTTAGTTGAATCCAATTTGACTGCGGCCAGTCCTTGAACAAGGTTAAAACAACAAACTTGACGAAACACCATTGTGGTTTTTGCCATAGTAAAGAACGGTTCTTTCTAGAAGCCCGTAGCAGCCACGTAAAACTTGCAACAACAAAGTAGAGGACATCTAACTTGTTTTTGCAGGGCATGTTGTGATGTGATAGGGTCAAAGACATGATATGATATACGTTGTTGTATGAGATGATCATGTTTTATAATATCGACAACCGGCAGGTGCCTTAGGGTTGTCTCTTTATTGTATGAAGTGCAAGCGCCATGTAATTGCTTTACTTTATCACTATGCACTAGCGATAGTTGTAGAAGCAACAGTGGGCGTCACGACCTCGACGCAACGACGCTACGATGGAGATCAACGTGTCAAGACGGTGACGATGGAGATCATAACGATGCTTTGGAGATGGAGATCAAAAGCACGAGATGATGATGGCCATATCATGTCACATATTTTGATTGCATGTGATGTTTATCTTTTATGCATCTTATTTTGCTTAGAATGGTGGTAGCATTATAAGATGATCCCTTCACTTAATTTCAAGATAAAAGTGTTCTCCCTAAGAATGCATCATTGCTACAGTTTTTCGTTTTGATGCACCACATGATCGGGTGTGATAGACTCTACGTTCACATACAATGGGTGTAAGACAGTTTTGCACATGCAGAATACTTGGGTTAAACTTGAAGAGCCTAGCATGTACAGACATGGTCTCGGAACACTGGAGACCAAAAGGTCAAACATGAGTAATATAGTAGATATGATCAACATAGGGATGTTCACCATTGATGACAACCCAATCTCACATGATGATCGGACATGGGTTCGTTGATTTGGATCATGTATCACTTAGATAAACATGAGGTATGTTTATTTAAGTGGTAGTTCTTTAGTAATTTGATTAATTAAAATTAATTTATCATGAACTTAGTCTTGATAGTTTTAAATATCTATATTGTAGATCAATAGCTCACGATACAACTCCTATATATTTTTCATATGTTCCTAGAGAAAACTATGTTGAAAGATGATAGTACCAATGATGCGGACTGTGTCCATGATCTGAGAATTATCATCATTGCTGCATAGAAGAATTATGTCCTTGATGCACCGCTAGGTGACAAACCTGTTGCAGGAGCAGATGCAGACCTTATGAGCGTTTTGCAAGCTCGATATGATGACTACTTGATAGTTTAGTGCGCATGCTTTACAGGTTAGAACCAGGACTTCAAAAACGTGTTGAACGCCACACAGCATATGAGATGTTCCAAAATCTGGAAATTGGTATTTCAAATTCATGCCCGTGTCAAGAGGTATGAGACCTCTGACAAGTACTCTGCATACAAGATGGAGGAGAATAACTTAGCCAGTGAGCATGTAATTAGAATGTCTGGGTACTACAATCGCTTGAATCAAGTGGGAGCTAATCTTCCAGATAAGATAGTGACTGACTGAGTTCTCTAGTCACTATCACCAAGCTACTAGAACTTCATGATGAACTATAATATGCAAGGGACGAAAAAAATGATTCCCAAGCTCTTTGCGATGCTGAAATCGACAAAGGTAGAAATGAAGAAAGAGCATCAAGTGTTGATGGTTAACAAGACCTCTATTTTCAAAAAAATGGCAAGTGAAAGAAAGGGAACTTCAAGAAGAATGGCAAGAAATTTGCTACTCCCGTGAAGAATCCCAAAGCTGGACCCAAGCCTGAAACTGAGTGCTTCTACTGTGAAGGAAATCATCACTGGAAGTGGAACTGCCCCAAATACTTGGCGCATAAGAAGGATGGCAAAGTGAACAAAGGTATATTTGATATACATGTTATTTATGTGTACTACACTAGTGTTCGTAGTAACCCCTAAGTATTTCATACCAGTTCAATTGCTAAGATTAGTAACTCGAAACAGGAGTTGTACAGACTAGTTAAAAGCAAGGTGATGTTGTGTTGGAAATGATTCCAAGGTTGATATGATCACCATCGCACACTCGCTCTACCTTCAGTATTAGTGTTGAACCTAAATAAATGTTATTTGGTGTTTGAGTTGAGCATGAATATGATTAGATCATGTTTATTGATGTTTACATGAATAATTGTTGTTATGTTTACATGAATAAAACTATCTATGGTCATACACCCTGTCGGTGTACAAAATGAGGGGTACACTTTTTGTACCCCTATAACTGTGCACGGGCAGTCTGAGCCACGGGCACCACCACACCAAGCAAGGCAAGGGAGGTCAGCCAGGGTAAGACCGAAGCTCAAGAGAACTAGAACGACGCCAAGGCCAAGACCATGAAGAGCAAAGGGGACGAAGCAGACTCCCCCGGCAAGATCGTTGCCGAGAGACAGTTCTAGCAGCCCCGGCAAGACCCTTGCCGCGGCCACTCGTCCCGCGCCTACGGAGCAAATCACCCTTGAGTCCACTGCCCCCAAAGGGCAAGGATTCGGGAGACATCCCCGTGGCGGCATGCAGATCTTTGTGAAGACATTCAAGATCAGATACGCACTAAGGAGATGACAACCCTTGGCGGGATCCCAGCTGAGGAAGACCACAAGGCCCCCGGCAAGCGCCTTGCCGGGGATGACAGCAGGCGCCTCGGCAAGACCCTTGCTGGGGCCCCGGCAAGGCCCTTGCCGAGGACACCCGCAGGGCCACCATCAGGCCCACGCCGACTAAACCTCCACCACCGCATGCATGCAGCTACCGACCCAACCAGCTGGGCAGGCACCCGCGTGGCGGCATGCAGATCTTCGTGAAGACCCACCATTGCGACCACCTCAGCTGCCTGCCTACCCGCATGGCATCTCAGGCATCACTAGCCACGGCGCGTGTCGACACAAGAAGGAGCGGCGACGGACGAGACAGATCTCTCTCCCGTCCCCGATAAAGCAAGGACACCTCAGCAAGACGCATTAAATGCGCCTTGTCATGTAATGCGAGGGATAACCTCGCATCATTGTACCCTTTCCACCTCCTATGTGCCACTGTGGCAACCCCTTTTTCTATAAAAGGAGGCCCGAGGCGACCAGAGGAAGGATTCGCCTTTTTGGAGCTCCTCACGCCCCATAGCTAGCTCAAGAACACAGATATACAATCCACCAAAGCAGGAGTAGGGTTTTACGCATCCTCGCGGCCCAAACCTGGATAAATGAACCATGTGCTATCTGTTTGATCCGCTCTTCTCACGACCCCGCGCCTCGCTAACCACAGTAGGGATTCTTGTGATCCCATAGGTGTCGTTCCCACTGACATCTTTGGCGCGCTAGGTAGGGGGCGCAGTTCTGAGAATCGGCTTTAGCAGTTAGCCCGACACTCCTTCATCTTCATGACCCTTGGATAAGAAAGGAGGCCAGAAGATCGGCACTCGAGCGATTACAAACAGAAGCTAAGTTGCACTAAACCTTTATTTGTTCTATCCTTCTTATATGAGGTTATTCCCCTCCGGAGATGTCACACCTTTGTATGAGAAACTTGCACGCCAGGGGGCTCTCCCACGATCGGCAACGCCACTGCCCTGTTTCGAGTCCACTCAACAGCTCAAGCGGCTGTGTCGAGAATGGCAGAGTAGCCTTCCGTGATCAACAACGCTCTCGATTCTGACTCGAGTCAAGCTCGACAGTTCGAGCGGCCGCATTCAAAACGGAAAGGTGGCTCATCCGGCAGCACGCATACCCAGCAGGCCCATGGGGATCCGTCCTCAAAACGCCGGTAGGGGCTTCCACGTCGGCGAGCCTACCCAATAGACGTAGGGTGCGCATACAAAGAGGAATTGAACGGGGAAATAACATGCATGAAATTAAGTGTAATGCAAAGTTATATTACATCACATCATTGCTGTGGTTCTAACTAAAGATGAAATTTGTCTTGGTCGTGAACCTGCAGCAGCGGTGAAGAATGGGATGCCTAATCCCGGCGCTGGCTTTCCACCCTCTTGATATCGTCGATGCTGCTGATGACGGGCTTGATGCGCTCCTTGAGCACCATGAGGTCAGTACCATCCGGCAAGCTATCGATCGGGGCATCGAAGTCGAGGTCGGGATTCCGGTGCGCCATCTTGGTGAGGACCTTGGTCATGACCCCCCGGCAAAGTCGCCGGGCTTCCCCGGCCAACGTGGCCGCTCGGTTGGAGTGAAGATAAGCCAAGGCTCCAAGGACGCCCTCGAAGAACTGGGTTAGCTTGGTGTTGACGGTCCCGCTGCGCTCAGGGGCGTACCTCACGTTTGGCATCCCCATGGTGGCCAACTGCAAGGTGACCCTGCCGGCGACGTCCTCCAGACGGCTGATCCATCTGTTCTCGCCCGCCACGTATTCCTGGTGGGTGGCGGCCTCGTTCGCCCGCAACTGCTTCTCCTCCTCCAGACTCCTGGTCAAGGTCTCCTCCCGAGCCTTGCTCTCCGACAACATCTTCTCGAGATCCTCTAGCTTCAGCTTGAGATCTCTGACGGAGTTTTGCGCTTTAGAGAGCTCCCCAGTCCTGCTGATGACCGCTCCTTGCGCCTCCGCCAAGGCGCTGTTGAGCGTGCTATTCTTGTTGGACAGCTTGAGGGCCTGCTCCTTCAGCTCGTCCCACTCCACCTCCAACTCCCTTACTTTGCCAGCATGGGCCCGAGCCTGGGCATCGAGTGCCTCCTTGAGCCTCTGCTCCAGTTCACGAGTCCGCCGCGCGACAAGGGCCTCGAGCTCCTCATCCTTGCCATGGAGCGCCGCGGAAAACTTCGCCTCACGCACGGCGAGTTCCTCTTCCTGGGAATCCAGTGCGGCTTGATGCTGGTTCCAGACGGCCTCGGCCGCGGCAGCCAAGTTCGCCGCCTTTTCCTGGGCCTTCTCGATGTCAGCCATCTTCATGGTGAGCTCGACATTGCGCTTGGCCAATTCCTCCTGAAAGGCCCTCTGCTCCTCGCGAGTCTGGTGGAACCAGGTCTGCGTCTCAGCAACGCGCGCCTTGAAATCCACCTCCGCCTGGTCCACCGTTGCTGTCCTTCACTTAACCTTGTCCAGACGGACACGGTAGAGCGCCTGGAGTTTTCGGAAGTTGGCCCCCATAGCGTGGAAAAGCTGCTCTTCTGGGGAACCATCACCGCCAATGCCCGGCTCATCGACAACCTCGAGCCCGGTGGCGGCAAGCACCTCGCCGTCAAAGACTTCCCCTTCGGTGGGCGCTCAGGAACTTGACGCCCCTGGGAGATGGACGAAAAGATCGTCAACCACCTTGAGATATCTGTCGGGGCCCGAGGTTGAGGAGGAGGGAGGCTGATCATCAACAACCTCTTCCTCGGCAGTGGCCTTGTCGGCTTCCCCGGCAGGCCCGCCGTTGGCGCCCTTGGCAGAAGCCTCGCCGGTCGCCTTGGCGGCCCCCACAACGGTGTCCTCGGTAGCATCCTTGGCGGCCTCATCAGCGGAGACCTCGTCAGCATCCCTGGCGGCCTCCTCGGCGGCAATCCTGTTGGCCTCCGCCGCAGCCTCCTCAGCAATATTCCCAACAAAAGTATCCACGTCCTCCATACCTATTGAAGGAGGGCCTGGGTAGTAATGGGAGCATTGAAGCCAAGAAAAAGAATAAGGGAAAACAGAGACGGAGGACAGGGGACTCACCAGTGCCAAGCTGTGAAGCAGAAGTCCCCTCCCGACCAGCATTCGATGCCGTAGTAGAGTCACCAGCGCCCAAGTTCACCTCTTCCTCCATGGGTGTGGGCTCCATGCTTGATGCCCTTGCCGGGGATGCCCCTCGCGGCGGCGTAGTCGATGGGGGTGGTGTGTTGGGGGTAGCCCTCTGCGGCTCCTCCTACTGCCGCTCTCCTCCTGCAAACCCGACAAGGTCAACACCATAACATCGAACGCCTACCACGTGTCGATAACAGGAGGGTGACGAACTTACGCTGGGGGCTGCTGTCCGGGCTGCTCAGCACCACCAGTGGCGACTTTGAAGCACTGGCCGGGGGCTGGCCGCCCGCCAAGGCCTTGGCCCTCTTCACCCTCTGGGCCAACGTCTCTGCATCCCTGCAAAAGCAAAAATGGATCAAGATAAGTGGCTTAATTCAGGGGAATGGAAATGGCGGTAAGGGACGGAGTACTTACTCGTCACCCATCTCCTCTTCCTCCACCACTTTCCTTTTCCTCTTCGGGCTGAGAGGCCCGAGATCAAAAGCGACCTCCGCGTCAACATCCGAGTCAATATCTTCCAGAGGAGGCGAAGACGGCGGGGTTTGTGCACGCCCAGATGAGGAAGGGGCTGTTGTCTTCTTCTTCTCAGCGGCCTTCGTCAGCCTCTTGGCTGCCGTGGCCCTCGTGTGACGCCCAGACCCCTCCATGGTCAATTGAGGCCACATAGCCCTGCCGGGCCGGACCGGCTCACCGGAGCCAGCCCGCCGCAGGACTCGCCCTCTTCCCCTAGTTGGCATTATGCCCGCCGCCACGTCCTCCTCCTCCAACAACTCGTCGGCCATGTCTTCGACAAGCAGAGCTCAAGTGTCGGCGCTGCTAACCTCCTCGGTGGCCGCCGCCCACCGGGTGAGCTGCTCTTCCTCCGCAGCCGTTGCGGCCTTGTCCTCCACGCCCCCGGCACTGCCGGCCTCCATGACAAGCCACCGCTCGGCGTCAGCATTGACATGTACCTCAATCAGGGTGTCAAAGAATTGCTGCACATCCGCGTCCTTCGGCTCCTTCTAGCTCGGGACAGGGCCGTGTGGATTACAGTCCGGCATCATGGCGATGATCTCGGACCAACGTGAATTTTTGCACAATGGGACCACCCCCACTGGCATCTTGAAAAACGGCCCCTTGAGGGCCTTGCCAACCTTTGCGGTAGCCCTCGCGGCCTTGCCAGTCCGTTCGACCTCGCCATCGCGACCCACATCAAGCTGGAAAAGCCGCTGGCAGAAGTGGTCATGCGCCATCACTATGAAGTTGTGATCGAGGCCGGGGCGGAGTCGCATAATGTCAGCCGGATTCGTAAAGAGCCAAGCTGGCCTCCCCTTGTTGTGCAACGGGGCGATCCGGCGGCCAATGAAGTCCGCCCCGATCATCTCAAGGGTGAGTCCGGCCCGGGTGAGCCGGAGAATCCTAGTAGTGGCAACAGTGAGCCTCCCGTCGGTGGCGTCGACATCGCTCCAATCGCTGCCACGGACCGGCGACACTCGGCGGACCTTGCAGAATTCCGGCGGGTCTTCATCCTCAATCCAGCACCACCGGCCACGCCATTCCTCCCACCTCTCCTTCATGGCACCGTCCAGGTACGCCCCCTTGGATCTTGGGATCCAGGTGACGCAACCAGAGACGGCACCTCCCGGCTGGATCCAAGGGAAGAAATAATGGCGGAAGAGCATCGTGTTGGGATGCACCCCGACAAAGCCTTCGCAAAGATGCGCAAAGAAACCATGCACGCCACCGCATTCGGAATAAAATCCAAGAGGCGAAAGCCGAAGGTGTGCATAATGTCGCAGAAGAAATCAGAGAAAGGGGGCATAACCCGCAAGAAAGATAATCGATGAAAAAGGGGTACCGATTTGGAGCAGGATCGACGCAAGCAGCAGGAATGACGCACGTCGCCGGGTGTCCTGAATTCTCTCCCCCCATCTTCGCTCCCCATAGGGGCCTGAAGGAGGCCCGGAGCTCATGAACATCAACCGCCGAGGGGAACAAAAAAGCGGACTTCGTCCGGTCCCCCGACAGCGCACTCTCCGGCGGCTCCACGGTCCCAGCACCCTTAGCCACCCCCTTGCCCTTGACGGATTTGGGTGCCATGGCGGCCAAGAAGTTTAGAGGGCTGAGGAAGGGGGATGGCGAAGCAACGACGGCAGGCGACGGTGGAAGCTTAGGAAGGAACGAAAAGAGGAAACGGCGGCTCTGAGATTGGAAAAGGCATGAGGAAAGAGGAGAAAGTGAGCAGCGCGCCCGCGGTTATTCCTTTTTTATGGGGGAAAACACGGGCCGCCTCCTTTCACATTAACTATGGTGTACCGCATGCCCGCGGGAACCAACCCCACGCATGCTTCCCACGTCACACACACCTCCCCACGCCGCGCCACGCACGGGAGTCGTGGGAAGCGCAGCGCGCGAAGAACCTTACCGCGGTAAAAACTGCCCCGCCTGCCCACGCACCGTTTTTGGGCCTAGCCCAACAACGTGTTGCGCTTATGTGTGGCCCAGGCCCGGGGGCTCCTGTCGGTGTACAAAAAGAGGGGTACACTTTTTGTACCCCTATAACTGTGCACGGGCAGTCTGAGCCACGGGCACCACCACACCAAGCAAGGCAAGGGAGGTGAGCCAGGGTAAGACCGAAGCTCAAGAGAACTAGAACGACGCCAAGGCCATGACCACGAAGAGCAAAGGGAACGAAGCGGACTCCCCCGGCAAGATCGTTGCCGGGAGACAGTTCTAGCAGCCCCGACAAGACCCTTGCTGCGGCGACTCATCCCGCGCCTATGGAGCAAATCACCCTTGAGTCCACTGCCCCCAAAGGGCAAGGATTCGGGAGACATCCCCGTGGCGGCATGCAGATCTTTGTGAAGACATTGAATATCAGATACGCACTAAGGAGACGATAACCCTTGGTGGGATCCCAGCCGAGGAAGACCACAAGGCCCCCGGCAAGCGCCTTGCCGGGGATGACAGCAGGCGCCTCGGCAAGACCCTTGCCAGGCCCCCGGCAAGGCCCTTGCCGAGGACACCCGCAGGGCCACCATCAAGCCCACGCCGACTAAACCTCCACCACCGCATGCATGAAGCTGCCGATCCAACTAGCTGGGAAGGCACCCGCGTGGTGGCATGCAGATCTTCGTGAAGACCCACCATTGCGACCACCTCAGCTGCCTGCCTACCTACATGGCATCTCAGGCATCACTGGCCAGGGCGCGTGTCGACACAAGAAGGAGCGGCGACGGACGAGACATATCTCTCCCCCATCCCCGATAAAGCAAGGACACCTAAGCAAGACACATTAAATGCACCTTGTCATGTAATGCGAGGGATAACCTCGCATCATTGTACCCTTTCCACGTCCTATGTGCCACTATGGCAACCCCTTTTTCTATAAAAGGAGGCCTGAGGCGACCAGAAGAAGGATTCGCCTTTTTGGAGCTCCTCACGCCCCATAGCTAGCTCAAGAACACATATATACAATCCACCAAAGCAGGAGTAGGGTTTTACGCATCCTCGCGGCCCGAACCTGGATAAACGAACTGTGTGCTATCTGTTTGATCCGCTCTTCTCACGACCCCGCGCCCCGCTAACCACAGTAGGGATTCTTGTGATCCCATAGGTGTCGTTCCAACCGACACACCCAATGTGAATGGTTTATTGAATCTCGATCGTAGTGATACACATAGTCATAATATTGATGCCAAATGATGCAAAGTTGATAATGATAGTGCAACATACATGTGGCACTGCCGTTTAGCTCATATTGGTGTAAAGCACATGAAGAAACTCCATGCAGATGGACTTTTGGTATCACTTGATTATGAATCATTTGATACTTGTGAACCATGGCTCATGGGCGAGATGACTAAAACTCTGTTCTCCAGAACAATGGAGCGAGCTAATGACTTATTGGAAATAATATATACCGATGTATGCAGTCTGATGAGTGTTGAAGCACACAACAATTATCATTATTTTCTGATCTCCATAGATGATTTGAGTAGGTATGGGTATATCTACTTGATGAAGCACAAGTCTAAAACATTTGAAAAGTTTAAAGAATTTCAAAGTGAAGTGGAGACTCATCGTAACAAGAAAATAAGTTTCTACGATCTGATCACGTAGGTGAATGTTTGAGTTACGAGTTTGGCCTTCACTTAAAACAATGTGGAAATGTTTCACAACTCACGCCAGCTCGAATACCACAGCATAATGATTACCATTATCATTTTGGAGTTATGCATTAGAGAAAGCCGCATTCATGTTAAATAGGGCCCATCTAAATCTGTTGAGACGACACCGTATGAACTATGGTTTGGTAGGAAACCTAAGCTGTCGTTTCCTAATGTTTGGGGTTGCGACACTTATGTCAAAAGGCTACAAACTTATAACCTCGAACCCAAATTGGAGAAGTGCGTCTTCATAGGATACCCTAAGGAAACAATTGGGTACACCTTGTACCATAGATCCAAAGGCAAGATCTTTGTTGCCAAGAATGGAACATTTCTAGAGAAGGTGTTTCTCTCGAAAGAAGTGAGTGGGAGGAAAGTAGAACTTGATGAGGTAATTGTACCTTCTCTCAATTTGGAAAGTAGCACATCGGAGAAATCTGTTCCCGTCATGCCTTCATCAACTAGAGAGGAAGCTAACGATGATGATCATCAAACTTCAGATCAAGTTACTACTGGACCTTGTCAGTCGAACAGAGCATGTTCCGCACCAGAGTGGTACGGTACGTAATCCTTTCCTGGAAGTCATGTTACTATACCATGGTGAACCTATGAACTTTGAAGAAGCTATGATGAGCCTAGATTCCGATAGATGGCTTGAGGCAATTAAATCTGAGATAGGATCCATGTATGAGAAAAAAGTGTGGACTTCGGTGGACTTGCAAGCCATTGAGAATAAATGGATCTTCAAGAAGAAGACACACACTGATGGTAATGTCACCATCTACAGAGCTCGACTTGTCACGAAAGGTGTTTGCAAGTTCAAGGGGTTGACTATAATGAGACCTTCTCACCCGTAGTCATGCTTAAGTTAGTCTGAATCTTGTTAGCAATTGCCACATTTCATAATTATGAAATTTGGCAAATGGACGTCAAAACTGCATTCCTTAATGGATTTCTTAAAGAAGAGTTGTATACCATACAACCAGAAGGTTTTGTTGATCCTAAAGATGCTAACAAATTGTGCAAGCTCCGGTAATCCATCTATGGACTGGTGCAAGCATCTCGGAGTTGTAATATACGCTTTGATGAGGTGATCAAAGCATATGGTTTTATACAGACTTATGATGAAGCCTGTATTTAAAAGAAAGTGAGTGGGAGCTCTGTAGCATTTCTGATATTATATATAGATGACATATTATCGATTGGAAACAATATAGAATTTCTACATAGCATAAAAGGATACTTGAACAAGAATTTTTCAATGAAAGACCTCGATGAAGCTACTTATATATTGCGCATCAAGATCTATAGGGATAGATCGAGACCCTTAATAGGATTTTCACAAAGCACATAGCTTGGCAAGATTTTGAAGAAGTTCAAAATGAATCAATCAAAGAAAGGGTTCTTGCCTTTGTTGCAAGGTGTGAAGTTGAGTAAGACTCAAAGCCCGACCATGACAGTAGTTAGAGAGACAATGAAAGTCATTCCCTATGCCTCAGCCAAAGGTTCTATAAAGTATGTCATGCTATGTACCAGACCTATTGTGTGCCTTGCCATGAGTTTGGAAAGGGGGTACAATAATGATCCAGGAGTAGATCACTGGACAACAGTCAAAACTTTCCTTAGAGAACTAAGGTAATATTTTCTTGGTTATGGAGGTGATAAAGAGTTTATCGTAAAGAGTTACATCGGTGAAAGCTTTGACACTGATTTGGATGACTATGAGTATCAATCTGGATACATGTTGAAAGTGGGAGCAATTAGCTAGAGTAGCTCCATAGAGAGCGTTTTAGACATTGAAATTTGCAAAATACATACGGATCTAAATGTGACAGAACTGTTGACTAAACTTCTCTCACAAGCAAAACATGATCACTCCTTAGTACCCTTTGGGTGTTAATCACATGGCGATGTCAACTAGATTATTGACTCTAGTAAACTCTTTGGGTGTTGGTCACATGGCAATCTGAACTATGGGTGTTAAATCACATGGTGATGTGAACTAGATCATTGTCTCTAGTGCAAGTGGGAGATTGAAGGAAATATGCCCTAGAGGCAAGAATAAAGTTGTTATTTTTATATTTCCTTATTCATGATAAAGTTTTATTATCCATGCTAGAATTGTATTGATCGGAAACCTAAATACACGTGTGAATAAATAAACAAATATCGTGTCCCTAGTGAGCCTCTACTTGACTAGCTCGTTGAACAAAGATGGTTAAGGTTTCCTATCCATGGACATGTGTTGTCATTTGATAACGGTATCACATCATTATGAGAAAGATGTGATGGACAAGACCCATCTGTTAGCTTAGCATATTGATTGTTCAGTTTATTGCTATTGATTTATTCATGTCAAATACATATTCCTTCGACTATGAGATTTTGCAACTCCCGGATACGGGAGGAATAACTTGTGTTCTATCAAACGTCACAACGCAACTGGGCAATCATAAATATGCTTTATAGTTATCTCCGAAGGTGTTTGTTCAGTTGGCATATATCGAGATTAGGATTTGTCACTCCGAGTATTGGAGAGGTATCTCTGGGCCCTCTCGGTTATACAAATCATAAGCTTGCAAGAAAATGACTAAGGAGTTAGTCATGAGGTGATGTATTACGAAATGAGTAAAGATACTTGCCGGTAACGATATTTAACTAGGTATGAAGATACCGACAATCGAATCTCGGGCAAGTAACATACCAATGGAAAAAGGGAATTACGTACGTTGTCATAATGGTTCGACCGATAAATATCTTCGTAGAATATGTAGGAGCCAATATGGGCATCCAGGTTCTGCTATTGGTTATTGACCGGAGAGGTGTCTCGGTCATGTCTACATAGTTCTCGAACTCGTAGGGTCCGCACGCTTAACCTTCATTGATGATATAGTGTTATAGGAGTTATATGATTTGGTGACCGAATGTTTTGCGGAGTCCTGGATAAGATCGCGGACATGACGAGGAGTCTCAAAATGGACGAGAGGTAAATATTGATATATAGTACGATGGTATTTGGACACGGGAAGTGTTTCGGGACGTAGCGGGAAGGAATCGGGTCACTGGAACACGTTCCCGGCATGCCCCAGCAAGTTATGGGCCTTATCGGCTAAAGGAGGGGACATACCAGCACACAAGGGGGGCTGGTGCGGCCCCTCCCTTGTTTGGCAAGCCCTAGGGAAGGAAAAGGGGGAGGTCTAGCCCCTCCCGCCTTTCCTACTCATGGGAGGAAGGAAAGGGAGGGGCGCGGCTTGGGAGGAACCCCAAGTAGGGTTCGTCCTACTTGGGTGCATCCTTTGGCTGCTCCTCCCTCCCCCCACCTATATATATGTGGGAGGGAGTGCCCGGCACACAACAGACAAATTGCCTAGCCATGTGCGCTGCCCCTATCGATCGTTTACACCCTCGGTCATATTTTCATAGTGCTTAGGCGAAGCCCTGCGGAGATCATTTCACCATCACCGTCACCAGCACGTCGTGCTGACGTAACTCATCTACTACCTCGACATCTTGCTAGATCAAGAAGGCAAGGGACATCACCGAGCTGAACGTGTGCAGAACATGGAGGTGTCGTGCACTCGGTACTTGATCAGTTGAAGCGCGAAGAAGTTCGACTACATCAACTGCGTTGCGAAACGCTTCCTCTTACGGTCTACGAGGGTACGTAGACACACTCCCCCTCATTGCTATGCATCTCCATGGATAGATCATTGCGTGTGCATAGAAAAAAAATATTGTTTTCCATGCAATGATTCTGAACAGTTCCAAGAGGCTGGGGTCATATGAGAGGTAAAGCATCCGGAGTGGCTCGCTAACCCCGTCATTTTCCCCGGGAAAGGCAGTTAGGAGCGCATGTGCATCGACTTCACTAGCCTCTTCAAGGCTTGCCCTCAGGAACCCTTTCCGCTCCCACGCATCGAGCAGATTGTGGACTCTATCGCGGAGTGTGACCTGCTGTGTTTTCTGGATGCGTTCTCGGGCTATCACCAGATTAAGATGGCGACCGAAGATGTTGAGAAGACAGCCTTGACCTCACCATGCGGCAAGTACTGCTACACCTGCATGCCCTTCGGGCTGAGGAGCACTGGCGCCACCTTCCAGTGGCTCATGCACATCGCGCTGGGGCCACAGCTGGGGGGAAACACGAAGGCATACGTCGACGACATCGTGGTCAAATCATGCAAGCCGACAATCCTGGTCGAGGACCTCGAGGAAGCATTCACCAACCTGTGTGGGGTAAACCTGAGATGTGTGTTTTCAAGGTCCCACCCGGCAAGCTTCTCCATTTCCTTGTCTCGCAGAGGAATTGAAGCGAACCGAGAGAAGGTCAAGGCTATCGAGAAGATGCGCTCACCACAAACCTCAAGGAAATGCAGCAGCTGGCAGGATGTGTGACCTCCTTGGGGCGCTTCATATCCAAGTTGGGCGAGCGCGCACTGCCGTTCTTCAAGTTGATGAAGAGAAAGGGCCGCTTCAAGTGGAACCCTGAGGCGGAGGCAGCCTTCGAGGACCTCAAAAGATATCTCACGAGCCCTCTCATCATGGTGGCACCCCGCTCTTGTGAGCCCCTGGTGCTTTACTAAGCGAACACCACACATTCGGCCAGCGCGACGTTCATAGCAATTCCAGAGGAACATTGCGACACTCGAGGAAATCCCCCTAGCCCATGTGGGTCCATGAAGCCTTCCGAGCCCTTGTTGCCTCAGGATGGCATTCCTGGGGCTCTACCCCTTGTTGCCCTACAAGATCCCCAAGCCCCGTGCACCTCGTGCAGAACAGGGCTCCATCGATGTCCCCTGCCTCGCTGAACACCCGGTGTACTTCGTCAACACGATCCTCCAGGATGCGCGTGTGTTACCCTATGCAACAGAAGTTCCTCCTCGCCCTCATGGTCACCTCAAGGAAGCTATTCCACTACTTCTAGGGCCAGCCTATCAAGGTCGTATCTGTGTATCCCCTAGAGAGGATATTGCACAACCCTAACGTTGCCGGCAGGGCCCCGAGTGGAACAATGAGCTACAGGCCTTCCAGCTGGAGTTCAACACAACCAGGGTAATCAAGGGAGCGACACTCACCGACTTTGTGGTAGAATGGATAGACGCATTGCGACCAGGAGCTGTGCAAGGATCAGTCCTTGTTGCCAGGCGATGAGGCGCCCGATGGTTGGGTCATGCACATCAATGGAGCTTTCACACGGCAAGGCAAAGGAGCCGGGGTCAAGCTCATCTCCCCGACCAATGATAAGCTCTACTACACCATCCATCTATGCTTTCAACATGGCGAGAAGGTCTCCAACAACATCACGGAGTATGAGGGCTTGATCACTGGGCTCAAAGCCACGACCACCCTAGGGGTCAAGCGCCTCACTATCAAGGGCGACTCCCAGCTCCTCATAAACTTCTCCAACAAGAAGTACAAGCCGAAGGACGAGCACATGGCGGCATACTTGGAGGAGGTACATAAAATGGAGAAACAATTCTTGGGCTTGCAATTGCAGCATATCCCAAGGGGCGCGAACAAGGAGGCAGACGACATCGCCAAGCGGGCATCACGTCGCGAGCCCCAGAGCCCTAGTTTCTTCAAAGAAAGGATCTTCAGGCTGTCGGCAGAGCCCCCAACCTCAGGGGCGATGATGCCACAGGAGGAGTTGCCCCTCGCGTGTAACGCCCAAGATGCGGCTATATGTCCCACGTGTCGAGGCACGACTTAGAGGCATAACCGCATTTTGGTATTGTTGCCAGAAGGGTCATCTTCACACAATCCCATGTACAAGATCAAGGATAAATACTTACAATCACCACGTCACACATAGTCCGACTACAGACGGATCCAAATAAAAGACGATTACAAGAGTAAGATGAGAAACTATGCAACGGTCGTAAACTAGAAGTGATCAGAAAGTGATCCTGAACTAATTACGTTCAAACATAACCCCACCGTGTTCTCTTCCCAAACCTCGTCGAAAAGAGACCATCACCGTTACACACATGGTTGGTGTCTTTTAAATAAGTCAAGTGTCAAGTTCTCTACAACCGGATATTAACAAATTCCCACCTGCCACATAACTGCAGTCACGGCTCTCGAAAGTTTAAACCCTACAGGGGTGCCCCAACTTAGCCCATGACAAGCTCACGATCTATGGAGACAATCCTCCATCGTGGGCCCTCCAATCAGACTCGAAATCCCAGTGCACAAGATACTTTGATGGTAAAACTAGTCCAGCAAGACCTCCCGATGCACCGACCTAGCCTGATAGGAGTAGCGCGATCTCATTCTCAGGGTACACCGAATGAGCTAAGCGTATAGGTACCACATAACCCAAGTTGCCAAGGGGCGGTCCCGCATGGTGCTCTTGTTTGGACCAACACTCGTGAGGAGCACTGGCTCGGGGGGGGGGGGGTTGATTAAGTAGTTATTAGGCAAATGGTAAAACTAAGATTGGGCCTTGCTGGAGGAGTTTTATTCAAAGCGAACTATCAAGAGGGGCCCATAAACCCTCACCGTGTTTTGGATGCAAAATCAAAGAACATAACATCGATATGATGGAAAATAAGGCGGCAAGAGTGGAACAAAACACCAAGAAAAATGCCAAGCCTTCCACCCTTTGCCATGTATATAGGTGCATTAATTAACTAAGAGATATTGCGATATCCCAACATATCCATGTTCCAACATGGAACAACCTGGAAGGCACTTGCTGTCGGCGTTCTGGGAACGGGGGTCCACAGACTTCCCTGCCTGCGGCCTGCGGCGTGGCTCAAAGGGGGGCCCAGCACGGCCCATCTTCACCAACACAAACCCAAGACCCTCGCGAGGGGCCAAGCCTCGCGGGGCGGATGACGCGAAGCTTCCTCAGGCACGGCCTCGTAAAGCTGGCTCACAAGGAGGCGGAGAGATCAAGGCGGGGTACCTAACGAGGTGCCCATGACGCAAGCCATGACAACTCAGGGCGCCAGGCGGGTGCCAGCCCGCGCAGCGTCCTCCTTTCCTCTTTGGTGCAAACGGGGCAAGCGCAGCCGCAGAGTACCGAGGCATCAGGCAAAGGTTGCCATTTCGGTGCAATGAGACCAAGACCAGGAGGACTACGAGACGGAGGTCACTGTGGAGCCCAAGACGGCGTCATCACCAGAGCTTTGCACAGGCGAAGACTACTTTTGTCAGGATAGCTGATACTTGTTGTCCCCCTTCAAATTAGCCTGCCATTGTTGGCTCCCTTCCCGCTCAATATTTGGGAAGAGGACTAGGGCCTCTATAAATAGGACCAGCCACCCACATAGCTAGAGGGGACGAAAAAGAGGTAGGAAGGAAGAGGCTCGTTAGAAGGGTCGGTCAGAGGAGAGCAGAGAGAGAGAGAGAGAGAGAGAGAGAGAGAGGTGGCTGAACTCCTCCCAGCAGTTCATCGCCTCAGCCGAGAACAGACCCTCGCGAGGCTGCTCTTCCTTGTATTGTTCATCATCATCAGCCCAAGAGGCAATCCACCACACACTGGAGTACGGTATTACACCACAACGGTGGACCGAACCAGTATAAACCCTGTGTCTCTTGTGTTGTTCTTTCCTTAGTTTAGATCCTAGCATGGTGGAGGGGTGCTGGTAGGTAGGAGGCGAAATCTCCTCGCGCACCCCAGTGTTCGAACCTCAAGGGTCCGTCGGAACCCGAAATCCGACATTTGGCGCGCCAGGTAGGGGTGCGCCAGAATTCGTCTTCCACCGCCCCGTTCTCCTCCAACCTTCACGCCCATGTCTGACGCTCGTCGGGCCCACACCGAGCGCCGGGCCGCACTCGCTTCCCGCGTCACCCAGACGGCCCCTGTCGGCGGGCATCCACGCCGTTCCCCGTCACCTGCCGACAACGCCGCCACCGGCACGGCGGGGGATGAGCGGCAAGCATCGTCTCAACATCCATTCGTGCGCCAAGACGGCCGCACCACAACTCCCTTGCCCGCCCCAGCTGGTTCTTCGTCCCGCGCGCTCCGCGCGCCCATGGGCCCCGCAACCTCTCCCCCGACCATCGCGCTGCACCGACAACCCCAGTCATTGCGGCCCTCTTGGGCGGCAGGCGCCGCCTACAAGTTACCACGTCAAGCCGTTCATTCGCCGGGTTAGTGCCGCTTCCACGTGGCAGGGGGCTCCCCTGGATCGGGCGGCGCCCGAGACCGGCCTGAGCTTCAGCTCGGAGGACCACCCCTCCAACTCGGCCTGCTCGGGCGCGCTCTCCATGCTGTGCACCCCCACCATCTACCAAGTGGTCGTCACCAGAACTCTCATCAATGGCGGGGCAGGCCTCAACATGCTCTCAGTCGAGGCCTTCAACCTCCTCTACATACCCCTGGAACGGCTGCAGCCCAGCCGGCCCTTCTCTGGCGTTGGGGCAGGTCGTCCGGTTCCTTGGGACAGATCCGGCTCCCAGTGACCTTCGGCACCTACGACAACTTCCGCACGGAGCTGGTCGACTTCGAGATCGCCCCCATCGGCCTTCCCTACAACGCCATCCTCGTCTACCCGGCGCTGGCCCAGTTCATGGCCGCGACGCACCCGACGTACAACCTCATGAAGATGCCCGGGAGCAGCGGTGTCCTCACCGTGCACGGGGACACTGGGGACGCTCTGCGGGTGCTCAAGCTCGTCTTCAAGATAGCGGCGTCAGCACAGCCCGCCGCCTTGGAGGCCCCCGAGCCCAACGGGGCTGCGCCCGCCAAGAAGAAACAGTTGTTCACCCAAGACAAGGCAGAAACCAAGCAGATACCCGTTGATGAGGACGGGTCCACCAATGCCACTTTCACCATAGGCGCCCACCTCAAACCCGAGCAGGAGGAGGCCCTGGTCGGGTTCCTGCGCGCAAACAAGAAGGTATTCGCTTGGGAGCCAGACTAGTTGGCAGGGATCCCCAGGAGTGTAATCGAGCATCACCTCAACGTATGCCCCAATGTGCGCCCTGTGAAGCAGAAGGCCAGGCGGCAGTCCACAGAAAAGCAGGCCTTCATCGTCCAAGAGACCTGCAAATTAGAGGCCGCTAGGGTCATTCGTGAGGTCCGATACCCAGATTGGTTGGCCAATCCTGTTGTTGTGCCAAAGAAGGGAGGGAAGGAATGCATGTGTGTCGACTTCACCAACCTCAACAAAGCGTGCCCGCAAGATCCGTTCCCGCTCCCCCGCATCGACCAGATCGTCGACTCCACTGCGGAATGCGACCGGCTATGCTTCCTGGATGCCTTCTCTGGGTATCACCAGATCAAGATGGCGGATGAAGACGTCGAGAAGACAGCCTTCCTAACCCCGTGTGGGGTGTACTGCTACACCTGCATGCCATTCGGGCTGCGTAACGCAGGGGCGACCTTTCAGCGGCTAATGCATATCACCTTGGGCCCGCAGCTCGGGAAGAATGTTGAAACTTACGTCGATGACATCGTGGTAAAATCTTGGGAGGCCAGGACCTTGATACAAGACCTGGAGGAAACCTTCGCGAGCCTCAACGCAGTGAACCTACGGCTCAACCCAGAGAAATGTGTGTTCGGAGTCCCCTCAGGCAAGCTCCTGGGTTTCCTCGTGTCTCACCGAGGAATCGAGGCTAACCCGGAGAAGGTCAAGGCAGTGGAAGACATGAGCCCGCCAAAGACCCTCAGAGAAATGCAGAAGCTCACGGGGCGCGTGACCGCGCTAGGGCGCTTCATCTCCAAGTTGGGGGAGCGAGCACTACCCTTCTTCCAGCTAATGAAGAAAAAGGGGCCCTTCGAGTGGACTGAAGAGGCCGACAAGGCATTCCAGGATCTCAGGAAATACCTGACCAGCCCACCGGTCATGGTGGCTCCGCGCCCTCAAGAGCCCCTGGTGCTTTACCTTGCTGCCACTCCCTACTCCGCCAGCGCAACCCTGGTGGCAGTCAGAGAGGAGCGTCGAATCAAAACCACGGCAGCAGCCCAGGACAAGGTGGAGCTGGTACGAGGAAGGCCCACAGAAGCCGCCACGGCAGCTGATGAGGACCAGCCGCCGCTGAGGGGCGCACCAGAGGCAGGAGAGGCCCCTCTCCTAGATGGCGAGTCTCAGGAGGCCTCATTGTCTCGAGAGGCGCCATGGTCTCCAAAGGGAGCCGCCAGCACTGACGCACTCCACCTCGTTGAGCACCCAGTGTACTTCGTCAGCACAGTGTTGCGGGATGCAAGGGCGCGGTACCCTATGCCCCAGAAACTCCTCCTCACGCTACTAGTGGCCTTGCGCAAGCTGCTGCACTATTTTCAGGGTCACCCCATCAAGGTCGTCTCGTCATACCCCCTGGAGAGGGTGCTCAGGAGCCCCAATTCAGCTGGGAGAGTCGTTGAGTGGAGCATAGAGTTGCAAGCGTTTCAGCTTGAATTCAGCACAACCAGAGTCATCAAGGGGGCAGCGTTAGCGGATTTTGTGGCAGAATGGACGGAGGCGCCAGGCCTCAAGGCCGACGAGGATCGGTCCCTGTCCCCGGGAAGCAAGGCGCCAGAAGGCTAGGTCATATACTTCGATGGGGCATTCTCCAGACACAGCGCAGGGGCTGGGGCGGTGCTTATATCGCCCACCCAGGACAAACTCTATTACGCCGTGCAGCTTTGTTTCCAGCAAGGCGAAAAGGTCTCCAACAACATAGCGGAGTATGAAGGTTTAATAGCGGGCTTGAAGGCCGCAGCTGCCCTGGGGGTGAAACGCCTCACCATCAAGGGCGATTCGCAACTCCTTGTCAATTTCTCCAACAAGGTGTACGAGCCGAAGGATGAGCACATGGAGGCCTACCTTGCAGAGGTCCGCAGGATGGAGAAGCAGTTCTGGGGGTTGGAGTTGCAGCATGTGCCCCGTGGCACCAATCAAGAGGCCGATGACATCGCCAAATGCGCGTCTAGGCGGTTACCTCAGGAGCCTGGCGTTTTCGAGGAACGCTCTTCAAGCCTTCAGCCTTGCGTCACTATCAAACATGGCTTAGCCCCGGGAGGAGCTCCCCTAGCCACCTGCCTCTGGAGCTCCGGCCTGTGGCCCGGCCTCAGGAGCACGCCTGCTCCTGACGATGGAACCTCAGGAGGGATGTTGGATCACGGAGCTCTGGAGCTACTTGAAGCAAGGGACCCTGCCGGAGAAGGAGGAGGAAGCAGAGCGAGTGGCACGCTAGGCCACGGCATACTGCATCAGAGATGGAGAGCTCTACCGGAAGCGACCAAATGATGTATCCCTGCGCTGCATCCTAGGGAGCAAGGGAAGGAACTACTAGAAGATATCACGGTGGGGACTGCGGCATCATTCATTGTCACGGACCCTCGTCGGCAAGGCGTTCCGCAGTGGGTTTTATTGGCCCACCGCGCTCAATGACGCCGTTGAACTAGTGAAATCTTGTGAGGCCTGCCAGTTCCATGCCAAGCGGATCCATCAGCCGGCAGGGGGCTTGCAGACTATCCCCCTTTCATGGCCATTCGCAGTCTGGGGGCTCGACATCTTGGGTCCGTTTCCTCGGGCGCCTTGGGGCTACCGCTACCTTTACGTTGTTGTAGACAAGTTCACCAAGTGGGATGAAGTGGAGGCTGTCCGCACCATTCCTGCGGGGTTCCGCGGTCAAGTTCATCAAGGGCATCATGAGCCGGTTCGGGGTACCGAATCGCATCATCATGGACAATGGTTTGCAGTTCACCAGTAACCTCTTCAAAACATACTGTACTAACCTTGGAACGCAGATATGTTACGCTTCAGTGGCGCACCCCCGAAGCAACGGCCAGGCCGAGCGAGCCAATGCGGAGGTCCTGAGGGGCCTCAAGACCAGGACGTTCAAGAAGAAGCTGGAGGCCTGCGGCAGAGGTTGGTACGACGAGCTTCAGTCCGTGTTGTGGTCCATCCGCACAACCGCGACCAAGCCGACTGGGGAGACCCCGTTCTTCCTGGTCTATGGAGCCGAAGCGGTCCTCCCTCACGAGGTCAGACGTCGCTCCACATGGGTCCTGGTGTTCAACGAGGCGCAACAGGACGCCATGCGGGGGATGGACCTCGTGCTGGGGGAGTAACGTCGCCGAGAAGCCGCGCTACGAGCGGCGAGGTACCAACAAGCGCTGCGGCGATATCACTGCCGCAACATCCGCCCCAGGACACTCGAGGTAGGAGACCTCGTGCTCAGGCGGGTCTTCTCCAGGGAAGGGCTGCACAAGCTCTCTCCCATGTGGGAGGGCCCGTTCAAGGTTGTTCATGTTTCCAGGCCCGGCTCAGCGCGCTTGGAGACTCAGGAGGGAGTGCCGGTCCAGAACGCATGGAACATCCAGCACCTCCGGAGGTTCTACCCCTAAAAAGTCCCGGAGCCTGTGAAGCAAGGCGAGTGCCTATGAAGCTATCGCGTTTTGGAAAAGGCCCGGAGCCTTTGAAGCAAGGTGAATGCCTGTGAAGCTATCGCGCTTTGGAAAAGTCCCAGAGCCTGTGAAGCAAGGCGAGTGCCTGTGAAGCTATCGCGTTTTGGAAAAGGCCCGGAGCCTGTGAAGCAAGGCGAATGCTTGTGAAGCTATCGCGCTTT